>NC_022013.1:1327112-1329199 GCF_000317375.1 Microtus ochrogaster | reverse complement strand
GATAGATGACACATAGACAGATAGATGATAGATAGATAGATAGATAGATAGATAGATAGATAGATAGATAGATAGATAGATAGATAGACAGACAGTAGATAGATAGGTAGGTGGGCTGATAGATAATAGATATATGATATAGATATGGTAAAAGGATGACAGATAATAGGTATATTACTATAGATCAATGACAGATACAAAAATGATAGTCACATACATTTATGCACATACATAATATATACATTCTCTATATTATACTTCATATAATGTTTATATATATTCATACAGAGTGCATGGGTATTTTAATGCTTAGTTACACAAACAACAGGAACCACTCTTTATTAGAAAAGGAGGACAACTTAAAACATTACAAAGGTCACATTTACACAAAATATATGGGACATAGACATAAGTGCATTGACAAAAGCCAGAGACAGGCCACAGGGCTGCCAGAAAGATCCAAGACAGGAGGACAGGAAGTCTCAAAGAAGACATCCTCAAAAGCATCTACATGCAGACCACACCGGTCTGTGCATATTAAATGAGAGCCCAGACAACACGCAGGACGGTGTTAATGTGGATAAAATATGGATAAGAGGAGACAATATAGCAGCTAAATGAATAAAATTGAGGCATTGGAAAAATGAAACACAGCCCTTTGAGCCAAGCGACCAACATCAATATCCAGTTCAGGAAAGTTGAAAAGTGCTGCCCAGACTACTGAGTGAATCAAACACCAAGCTGTTTGAATAGTTACTGCTCTATCCACGGGCAGAGATGCAGGGTCCTCCAGGTGAGCAGGGAAGTGGCATAGGTCAAGAGCAAGACCCTCTATGGAACACCAGGGTAGGTACCTGTACAGCTGCCCATAACCTAGAAGTGTGTTACTTCACTTCCTGTCTGTATCTCGCCTATGAAATCAAGAACCAGCAGCTCTATTTCTCTCCTAAAGTCCTTGAAGTGCTGTGTGAAAAGCTGGAGCTTGTCCTTTGGAGGAGCAACACCCACTCCTCTTTCATTCAAATGTAAACATTGTTCCAACTGGCTGTTCTCTGTCTTTCAGGGAGGCTCCTGGAATGTAAGCAAGGCGCTCTTCTGGGAGGAGTTTGTTGAAGTGTTTACTGCAAACCAGGACTCCCAAGCCATTCCCAGCTCCTTGACTCCCCCTGGACAGCAATACCCACTGTACTAAACGGTACACCGTACGCTGATCAAATCCCTTTCTTGACGGAAACCCTCTGCCACCTCCGCCACCTCCGCCACCTCCGCCACCTCTGCCATGCCCTACCCTTCGGTCCTCTTGATGTCGGATCTTCTCCTGTCTAACCCGTTCACATTGAATGGGTGTCACAGGCAATGGCTGCCATCCTGCCCTTATTCTCATCCTGATCTCCATATCCACAGCATCGCCTTTGTCTGAAGTTGTCACACCAACTTCCAAACTCCTTTCTACTTGCGGCCTCTAGCATTTCCAAATTATTCTAATTCCATAGCCTGATCAACCCGGCTATGACATTCATTTTTATTCTGCTATGATCATCCTTTCTGTTACTTTTTGAAAATTTCAAAGTAACAGATTCTCCATATAAATTTTTCCTATCAAGTCGAAAGTATAAAAAGAGAAAAAAAAATAGCTCTTGATCTTGCCCTCGGGGTAAGCTAAAGGCATAATTTAGAAAAGGTAGTTTTGTGAGTGCCGAACTAAATGAGGGCTGGGGATAGCTGCTGTTTCGCTGCATGGAAAGGCAGAACGTGAGGAAGGAGGCAAATTAGCATTGCCCCTAGACTTGTGACTCCAAACTAAACTGCTTAGGACTAGGGAGAAGTTTACAGGTCAGAGAGGAAAGAGTTTTATTTGTTGTTGTTTTGCTTTGCTTTCTGTTTTTTCGAGACAGGGTTTCTCTGTAGCTTTGGAGTCTGTCGTGGAACTAGCTCTCGTAGACCAGGCTGGCCCTGAACTCACAGAGACCTACCTGCCTCTGCCTCCCAGTGCTGGGTTTGAAGGTGTGCACCACCACTGCCAGGCTGAAAAGAGTCTTAATGCCTTCATCTACAGCACTTTCATTTTCTATGGAGGAAGGGAGGGA
>NC_022013.1:1294859-1327012 GCF_000317375.1 Microtus ochrogaster | reverse complement strand
AGGGAGGGAGGGAAGGAGGGAGGGAGGGAGGGAAAGAGAATGAAAGAAGAAAGCCTCTTGCAAAGCAAACTATTCCTTATGGACTATCTTCCCTGAGTGTCTCTTCTCTCAGCTTGGATTCTGGTAAGTGCTAGGGAGCTGACAGTTTGTGGTTATTCTCTCTGACAAGTGTCTGGAAGGCAGATGGTCTCCATTATTGATTGAGCAAAGATCGGTATGGTTTAAATAGAAGGCAAAAAGAAATGGTTGGTCTGATACTCTGTTATGAAGTCTTCAGAATGATGCAGTGAGATCCCCAGGGGAAACGGTCGTATCTTACACACCTGGTGTATTCCTCAAAGCCATCCTCAATTACAACTGGCAGATATTCACTAGGTCCCGACCACAGCCTTGAACTGTGCCGGATCCATTTTAACCATATCTCCTAGTTACATTCACCCAGTGCCAGATGTTTGTTTTAAGAACTTTTCCTGGTTTGCATTTCTGTTTCTGTGATAAACACTGTGACCAACAGCAACTTAGAGAGGATTGCAGTTATTTAATTTACGGGCTAAAGTCCATCATCAGGAAGCAAACGCAGGAACCCAAGGAAGGAACCAAAGCAGATACAACAGTGGAATGGTGCTTACTAGCTTGTCCAGGCTCACAGTCAGCCAGTTCCCTTTCTTATATGATAGAAGGACCTGCCAGGAATGATACCACCCACTGTGGGCTGGGCCCTGCTGCGTCAATTAGCAATCAAGAAAATAGCCCCATGAATGTGCCTACAGCCAATCTCGCGGAGGTCTCTTCTTGGGTGTGTCAAGTTGATAACAAAGCAAACTAAAACAGAGCCATTGGTGTTAACTATTGAAAGCTTAGCATCCTAGTTTTCTTCCCCACATTTCGCTAAAGAAAGTTGCAAGTACTAGTTTTAAATATTGGAAGACCCTATATATATTAACATATATTAAATATATATATATATATATTAAATATATGCTTTCTCCTGGGTTTCAGCTGCATTCCTGAGATTTTCTGCTCAGACTGGGCCACCGTGGCAATGCTCCATCTTGTTGATCTGTAGCTCCACAGAAGTCCCTTCTTCCAGGCTGGAGAGCTAGTTCAATGGGTAAGAGTGCTTGCTGCCCGAGCAGGAGGTTCTGACTCACAGTTGACAGCACTATTATAGAAAGCAGTTAGCCCCAGTTCTAGAGCATGTGCAGAGACAAGAGGATTATTGGGGCTTACTGGTGTTCACCCTAGTTCTAGGTTCAGTGAGAGATCCTGTCTCAAGGGAGTAAGTTGTAGAGCAATAGCACTCCTGGGCATGTGCCCCAAAAATGCAGACCCATAGATGTTTGCACAACTATGTTCACAGCATCATTATTTGTAATACCCAGAACCTGGAAACAACCTAGACACCCCTCAACTGAAGAACGGATAAAGAAAATGTGGTACATTTACACAGTGGAGTACTACTCAGCACTAAAAAACAATGACATCTTGAAATTTTCATGCAAATGGATGGAACTTGACAAAAACATCCTGAGTGAGGTCATCCGGACCCAGAAAGATGAACATGGTATGTACTCACTCATAAGTGAATATTAGATGTAAAGCCAAGGATAACCAGACTATGTAGTTCAGGAACCCAGAGAAGCTAGGTAACAAGTAGAATCCCAAGAAAGACATACATGGGTCCCCCAGGGAAGGGGAAATAGACAAGATATCCTGAGAAAATTGGGAGCGGAAGGAGGGAAAGCAGAGTGGAAGGGGAGAGGAGAAGGGGAGGAAGGAGGAGAACAGGATGGTCCAGTTGGGGGAAAGGCAAAGAGAAAGAGCAAGGAAAGAGATATCTTGATTGTGTGAGCCATTATGGGGTTAACATGAAACCTGGCACTAGGGAAATTCCCAGGAATCTACAAGAATAGTGGAGGCCCCAAGCAATAGTGGAGAAGGTACCTAAACTGCCCTTCCCCTGTAATCAGATTGATGACTACCTTAATTGTCATTTTAGAACCTTCATCCAGCAACTGATGGAAGCAGAAGCAGCAATCCACAGTTAAGCACTGGGCTGAAGTCCCCAAGTCTAGTCGAAGAGAGGGAGAAGTGATAATATGAACAAAGGGGTGAAGACTATGATGGGGACACCCACAGAAACAGCTGACCTGAGCTAGTGGGAGCCCACCAACTCTGACCTGACTCTGACAGCAGGGGAACCAGCATAGTACCAAACTAGGCCCTCTGAATGTGGGTGACAGTTGTGTGTTTGGGGCAGTTTTTGTGGCCATTGGCAATAGGACCAGGGTTTATCCCTAATACGTGAACTGGCTTCTTGAAGCCCATTCTTTTTGGAGGGATACCTTGCTTAGCCTAAATATAGAGGGGAGGGCATTGGGCCTGCCTCAAAGTGATGTGTCAGACTCTCTGAGGAGTGAATGGGGGTTGGATAGGGGAAGGTTAGGGTAGAGGGAAGAGGGAAGGGGGTGGGCCTGGAATAGGAATGCAAAATGAGAAAAGATCATTTAAAAATAATTAATTAAAAATTAAATAAAATGGGACCCTTGACATGCACCCCCATACATGTGTGTACAATATGTACACACAAACACACACACACATGCCAAACTCTCCCCTTCTTCATATTTTCCATACACAGAGGACCAGTATCAAAACAATTTCTACATCCTAAGTTTTAATTAGACATTCTGTGTCTTGGGCACATATTTGATTCCAGCTGATCTGACAATGTCAGAGTTAAGGACTCCATAGAAGCTCATGGTTGCTAGGTGGTGGTGGCACAAGCCTTTAATCCCAGAGCTCAAGAGGCAGAGACAGGTGGATCTTTGTGAGTTTGAGGCCAATCTGGTCTACAGACCTAATTCCAGAACAGCCAAGACTACACAGAGAAACCCTGTCTTGAAAAACTTTTTTAAAAAGAAGCCCATGGTTTATGACTAATCACTACGTTCTAACTCCACAAACATTTTCTTTGGGCAGAGGCTACTAATAACTAACGCAAAGAGATAAGAGGTGATAGTTTGAGACCACAAGAGCTTCCAAATCAGGATAAGTGAATGACACCATAGCCCTTCCATCAGCTTGTGTCTTTCTACATCGGTATATGGAAGTAACTCTCATGTTTTACGCCTCCATGAGAGTCAGAAGAAATCATCCTCCCTTCCCAGGGCCATATGCAGCACAGTCTAAACTTGGCTCCATTTGTTAAATAAAGTGATTATGCTATGGGTCAGGCTATAAGCTAAGTACAATATTTAAAGAGCTAAACAGGCCAAATTTTCTGTCTTTGTAGGCATATACAATAGTGAGAAAACAGATTTCAATGTAGCTATAATAAAGCATATTACAGAATCATATTGGCTGGAATGCCACCACACAGACTGTGGGGATCTGTCTGTCTTTTCTGACATCAGTCTACAATCACTTCCTCCCCTCCACTCCTCAGCTTTGTGGGAAAAGACATACGCTTATCTCACAAACACTTCTCACCCATAGCTTCTAAGCTTTGAAGATAGCCTCTAGCAAAAGTCTTTGTGCACATCAGCTGCTCAGTTAATACCCATCCTTTTACTAATGACCATGAGAGAAAGGGGAAATCGATTATGTATAAAGATCGCTTCTATGTTCTGTGAGCAATATAATCCCCTCTAAAGACAAGAAAACATACTTGCACATTGAGTCATGATAGAAATTTAAATCCACAAGGAAGTTTGTTCTGCCCTTTGCCAGAGAGACTCCATTTTGTTTGTTCTATTCATAAAAGTTGTCTTTTACACATTTTCTTTATTAATTAACTAATGAAAGCAACACACAAGGACCTCCTACACCAGAGGGCCAGGTAGAAATGTAAGTAGAATCAAAGAAGGAAATATGTGGAAGGCTAGCATCTCTAGTTTTGGGGTGGAAAGAACAAAAAGGAAAAAGTTCAAAGTTCCTAAGTAGTTCAGTCCACCCCACTGGACTGGACATAAGGCAGGACTTGACATGGAAGTCAATGAAGGACAAGACTTCCTGGTCTATGGTGGTCTCTGTTCTCTCTCTGTTCCTCAGAGATGTAGAGATTCCAGCCATGAGTGTCATTTGCAGAAGCGAATAGTGGTTGGAGGCATAGAGCACAGGAGAAGACAAAATCCCAGAGGAGACAGAAATCACATGGAGGTGTTGCTGGTGTCATCTGATTTTTCCTTCCTGTCAATTGGGAACATTCCAATCTCTCATCCCTCCCTGTCACTTTCTTCGGTGTTTCTGGGAGACATCAACTCCACTTAGGTTGAAGTTTAGCAAGCGTCTGTTGAATACCAGGTGCCGCAGCAAGCCACATGAGAACAAAATATAAAACATATTAAAATTTTCATCTCCTGCTCTCCAAAATTACTATAATGCAACAGGGAGAGAAATATATAAACAAGTGATTTCAGCATGGCATTATAATGCCAATAAAAGCATGAACTGGTGTGCTTTGTGGGGCACAAAGCGACATTCCTGCTTGGGCGTGGTACCAGATATTCTGAATCTGTCCTTTTAGAGTTATTCTTCATCATTATCCGTTAGTCTGTTCCAGGTGGCTGTTATGTAATAGAGACTCCCATATGGCCTCTCTTTTCCTCCCCTTTTAGCCCACCTCTTCTGTTTCCCTTTCCCTCCTCTCCCTCTTTTCTCTCTCTCTCTCTCTCCCATTCTTCCCTCAACTCCCTCTCTGTCTCTGTTTCTTTATCTCTGTGTCTCTGTCTCTGTGTCTCTGTGTGTGTCTCTCTCTGCCTCTCTATGTCTATGTGTTACTATGTGTCTCTGTCTCTCTCTTGCTGTCTTTCTCTCTCTCTGCCTGTATATCTCTCTCTCCCTCCCTCCTTCCTTCTCTCTCCTTCTGTTGGTAACAGCCAATCATGAGTGCTGGTTCAGGGAGGTGGGAAAGAGAAGCCAAGGTTTTTGTCTCTCGGACTCTCTTCTTGCAGATTAAGAGGCTGTGGACTCCTGCATCCTTATTTGATCGTAGTTTCTGGCAAAGGCCTCCTTGCCCAAGGGAGAGGCAGGTGACATCCTCTCTGTGATAGCCTTAGTGTAGTTCCCCAAATCTTGCTCCATCCCTCTGGATAATCTCTTTGTGAGACACTCCTTAGGTTGTTCATGAATGACACATGTCTCGCTGTGACCAAAGTGACTGCTGTACAGTTTGTGAAAAAAATCCGAGAATGGTTTAAAAGTCTTCAGCAGGGGATTAGGGAACACAGTGTGGTAGGTCACAGGGATAGCAGATAATAGGCAAGAAGAGAAAATGAAAGCTATTTGTGGTGTTGCCTGCCTGACACATTGACCGGCACAAAGCCATGGGAACCATGACAGCTGGGGAGGAAGGTAGCACTGGATGACAACAGTCTTTCTCTTCCACACCAAGAAGCATGGAGTTGCTCTCACGCTACTGACCTGCGTGAGATCAGGCTAGAATAACTGCACCAGGGAGTTAAGGTTTCCATCCTCCCTCTGTCATCCGCCTCATGGTGGCTTTCTCCTCTCACTCCACTAAAAAAATAAAAAAGACAGCTATTCATCCCGTGGACACTTCTAATTTGCCCCTTCTGGATGATGAAGTCAGCCCTTAGCAAAAGACTTTGTGAATGTCAATTGCCCAATTAATGCATGTTGACTTTAAAAATCTAGTTTGGCATTATGAGACCCAAGGCAGAAAGGCCAGGCAATAGGCTACTGCAAAAGTCCAGATGTGTAATTTTTTTGAAACATGAAAAAATGATTTTTTTTCAACTAAGGCTCTCCATTTATATACATAGCCACAAAGTGAACAAGAAAGGAGACACAAGACAAAATTATGCGACTGGAGTTAACAAGCAACAAATTAGGTCAAGAGGTGAGTGACAGTGTGAATTGTGGGCTGGATCTCAGATCTCCCAGAAGAAAAGGTGGTTAGGACTACCAACCCACACGAGAAAGGTTTTATAAGGATTCTAGAAAGCTGTTTCTGCTTTCATTGTTTGAAGCAAGCTTAAGAATAATAACAGTCTAAAATTAATATGTGTCGTCTTACATTTAATGAACTTCAAATAAATTGAATGAGCTTATTCCATTAAATAAGTGATCCATTCTTCAGTCAGGTATAACTCAGAAAAAATGCTCGAAGATCCTTCATTTATCCCAGCTCCCCCCAAAAGCACCCATCTACATGTCTTCTCAATCGCGACTGCTAACTATCTGAATTGTATGCATATCTGTGTAAAACAGCCTTTTAAAGTTAAGGCTGGGGGCTGAAGAGATGGCTCAGCGGTTAAGAGCATTGCCTTCTCTTCCAAAGGTCCTGAGTTCAATTCCCAGCAACCACATGGTGGCTCACAACCATCTGTAATGAGGTCTGGTGCCCTCTTCTGGCCTGCAGGCATACATGCAGACAGAACGCTGTATACATAATAAGTAAAGTTAAGGCTGTCAGCTGTGACTCTGTAGGGACAGTAATGGCAAAATAGGAGGAAACATGATTTCCTTTTTCCATCTAAAATTGCATTTTCACTTGTAAGAGGTGACTCATTTAATGAATTAGAAACCAAGGTGTTTTGTTTTTAAGCCATTGCACAATATGTGGGTGTGCTGAAGGATACACAAGCCGCAGAGGGGCAAGAGGAAAGGAAAGGCAACTGAAGAATGTTATTCCACGGCCAGACTCAAACAGTGACATTTTGAAATACACAAATTATCTCCAGTTTTTTTGCCCTAATATAAATCCCACAAGAATGGGCTCTGCGTGGGTAAAAGTTTGGGCTTGGTGTGGAGCAGTTTATCAGTTTTGACAGACATTCATTACAGAAGACAGAGAGAAGGAGCAGGTCTAGACTCCAGCTTTGGAGGTTAGCCAGAGCTCTATACATGATGGCAGGATGCGTGCAGCTGGGCTTCATCATGCCCATTGCCAAAAGAGGAGGGATTCACTGACTTGAGTTTTCCATTAGGCAGTAACTTCTTCCAAACTTAGACGAGAGCCTGGTTATAGTCCAGAGTTATCCATCTCAGGGCCGAATCAAAGAAACAATAAAACAGAAGAAAGGCTGGCATGCCTTCCTCCCGGATTCGTCATTCTGTACCTGTGTTCTCTATTCCCTTCGCTCATCTTTATCCCTTACACTCCTGGCAACCGCATACGGAAAAGCAGCATAATAGTGGAAGCCTCCATACACATCAGTTCCTCCAGAGACCCACTAAATCAGAAGCTGACTCCCTCACCCCAATACCGCTAGAATTCTCTATCTCATTCTGATCTGCCTTTCATTATACACATGTGCCCCCACCATCTACTCATCTGCCTCTTTCACTATTAGTTGGCTTTTCTTGGTGAAGGGAGCTGTTTTGTGTATCACCGACCTAACACCTGGCTCAGGGTCTGGCTGCTAAGTGTCAATTTAGTATATGAGAAATGACAGTTTGCCAAGTGTAAACTCGGTGAGTTAGTGTCAGTTCCATCCTGTGAAAGGGACAAATGCTGGCAGGCAAGAGAAAAGACTGAACCTGGTGTGACAGGTGATCTGAGCACTCAACACGCATTCACTCATGTAGCCATCATGACCCAAAATTCCTAGTTAGAGTCGAGGCAAGCTGAGGCATGGTTTTGAGACTAGGAAGCCTGTGTCCAGAGCTACCCCCGGTGGCCTCTGCACCTCACGGCTTCATGATTGTTAGCAGACACACAACTGCAGATGCTGGGGCATTAGCAGATGCCGGTGGGTGTGTTCACGTGATGTCAACCTTACCCAGTAACTGGTGGCTTGTTTAAATCCGGGAGGCTCGGTTTTCCTTGGACTCTTTAGTGTGTGCTAATGGGTGTGGTCAAGCACATGCATCTGCAAGTGTGTGTGTGTGTGTGTGTGTGTGTGTGTGTGTGTGTGTGTGTGTGTGCATGTATCTGTGTGTCTGTGTCTGTATCTGTTTGTTCATGTAGAGGCCAACGGTGATCCTTGGAAGTCATTTTTCATGTGCTACCCACTTTTTTGCTGTTATTGTTTGAGATTTCTGTAATGCATATGTGTTTTAATCAAATTTACCCACTCTCTACTCCCTCCACTCCAGTTCCTCCCCTATCCCTCCACCAGTTTTGCCTCCCTCTCAACTTCATGGACTCTTTTCCTTTAAACCTACTGAATCCAATAAATCTGCCTGTATGTCATGGAATAGGACCAGCTACTGGGGCACAGGTAGCCCTTAAGACAGGGTCTCTTACAGAACCTGGAGCACACTGAGGAGACTGGGCTAACTGGTCAACCATCCTCAGTAATTCACTTGTTTCTGCCAAACAAGGCTAGGATTACAGGTCTATGCTACCATGCTCAGCTTTTTCATATGGTATCTAGGGGACCTAAATTCAGGTCCACATTAATGAAAAGCAAACACTACAGTCTTGAGCACTGAGTTAGCCACACATTATTTTTCTCTGGAGTGTATGCCATGACCTTGCTTGCTTCAGGGACTGTCTCACTCTGTTGGAAAGTCTGGGCTCAGGAGACACACAGAATTGTGTCTATGTCTATGGTAAGACACCCACAATGTACCGGATGCACACCCTTTGAGAACCAGATATACTCACAGCACCTTGGCCTGGTGTTTGTTTGCTGAGCTGTATTGTCAATGTTATCCACTGAAAACAAAAGAGCATTAAAAGTGAGATCTGATTCAAATCTACACACACACACACACACACACACACACACACACAAAATGTTACAATGAAGTAAAGAAAGCATTCATCTTGGAACATCTATATTAATGAATTTAATCACAGTTACTCCACCCTATCAGATATATAATTCAATATGCAAATTCAACATTTAGATAACAGTCTGTGTGGCTCACTATGTTTGCTTAATAAATTAGTATTGTCAAAATATTACAAAAAGGTGGCTATAAAAAGGGAATCACCAGAACCAATCTATAACATTAAAAACCACAAAACGCATTTGAAATACTAAGAAAAAAAAAACTATGTGAGTTTTAATTTTAACAGCAAATGAAATTTCTGAGGATTAACCGATCTCACATTTAGTGAATATTAGACACATAGTCACTATTTGTTTTGAGCCTCAGAGATCAAGGGTGATGCCAAGACAGTAATAAAACCAGCAGAAGACAATGAGGAATAAAAAGATGGGCTTTGGTGCACTTTCTCCCTTTCTGAGTAATGGTTTGTGCTTCTGGAAAAGTTTTAATGAAAATAAATCCCTTAGGTCAATCTGACCTTCTCCAGATGGTTGCTGGTTGGGAGGACATGTCTTGAGTAATTGCATCAACGATTCTAGGGAGATACAAGCAGGGTTGTAGTGGCCCCAGTCAGGTCCATGACAGTGCTAACAGCTGGACAGTCGAGTGGCAGTTTTGACTGACTGTTCAGTTCTGCCAAGAGCATCTTCCTTCCAGCATGCTGCTCCGTCTGCTGCATCTCCATAGGGTCAGTTAGTGACCCCATGATTGTGAGCCTTTCAGCTTAGTTTCTTACATCCAGTACCACAGCTGAGAAGAGTCTCCGTACTGCTTCCCAGGCGGGGGTTTTTCCCTGGGGTATAATTCTGACCATCCAAGGTCTAGAATAAAAATCTCCGGGCGTCTCCATCATCACAAGGTAAATAGCTAAATTCTGGGATTGGGCCTTAAAAGCTGCAGAGAATCTGAGGTCTCCAGGGCTGCTTTTGTGACTTCCCAGTTTTCTTGCTCATGTTTCTCCACATTAGCATTTGTTGATCATATGCTCCTTACCTGAGGTGCTCCTCAATTCCAGGCTTTCCTGTCAAGGCACATAAGACTTAGACTATCCTAGCAGACTCTGTGCAAACTTTCCACGGCTGTAACCTTCAGACAAGATGGGGAGCACTCCCAGGCCTCTCTCTTCTGAATGCCCTCCTGCCCTGCATACTTCTTCTGCCATGTATACCATTTAGCTTAGCCTGGCCATTCAGTCATCTAATGTATACCAAGCAACTGTGGCCAGACACAGTGTTCAGGCCTAATTTCCTCTTAAGAATTCCCTGTTGGGAAGCAGCTGGTAGTCACCATCACTATTCCACATGGCAAGTGTTAGCCTGGAAGTTTCAGACAGCTATGGGAGGGTGTAGGGAGGACATTGGCTTTGATAGAGAGGGCACGGGGAGGGGATGTTTTATAAGTTCAGATCCATCAGGAAAAACTGCTTGGATTAAGCTGGAATTGATTAGATAAAGTGAATAAAATGGAAGATAGAATAGAGAAGGCGAAGACCTAGAGGTGAGGGAAAGGATAGCAGAAAAGGAGATAGACTTGATGGGCAAATGAAGGTCTCCACTTTAGGCTTCTTTGGTCTGGGATGTCGGAGAGACTGGAAACTTGAATCTAAACTTGCAGAGAAGTTCTGTACTAGAGATTCAAACCTGGAATTTGCTGCACAAGTAAACAGTATTTAAGCAATCACAGTCCGATAAAATGACTCAGCGAGAATGAGGACCAGCACAAAACCATATAACACATCAATCTCTCCTCTACACTGGCTGGTTTGTTCTGGATCTCTTTGGTCAGGACTTAACATATATCTGTTCATGATTGTGAAGAAACCAGGTTGAAGCTTTTCTCTACCCTAGTTGGGGGGTTGATTAAAAGTACTCCGTCTGTCGTGTGCTAGGACTTTTCCTCTGTTATCAACTTGAAAATTGTCTTGCTCTTTGCTATTTTCTCCCTCTGGGACTTGAGTTAAATATATGGGGACATTTTCATTCTGTTCTTGTATCTTTTAGCCTCTTTTCTATTTTTCGTTTCTTTGTTTCTAAATTGCCTTCAGGATGATATTTTCAAATCTGTTTTCTGGAACGTTTTGGAATGCTCTGGAACATATTCATGCTTCCTGCGTACCCATTCTAGTTTATACATAAAAATTTTAATTTCACTAGCTATTCTTCCTACTTCTAAATATTGTTGGTTTACTCTTTTATGAGTCTTTTTGGTCCTGATGTTATCCCATTTCTTATACCTCTCATTTGTATTTAAACATCTGGAGAATATATACATTGCTTATATTCTATCAGTTGTTCTAGTATTTGCCTTCTCTAGTATTATAGTTTTTTTTTTACTTACATCTACCTGGCATTGTTCTTATGTACTCGGTGGGTTTTGACTGCCATCTCCAGCTATGTCAAATTTTATCTATTATAATTCAGAAAGACAAAACCCACATGTATTCTTTGTCATGTGGATCCTAGCTTACAGCATACATATATGTACACACACACACACACACACACACACATCATGTACAGCAAAGTAAACCTAAAAATCCAAAACCCAAAAAAGGATAAAAATAGCCACTAAAGAAGGATGGAGAAGTATACAAATGATCATGGAATATAAAAGTGAAGAGAGACTTGGAGAGAGAATATAGGGAGCAAGGGTTTGGAAATTGGGGCAAAAATCTATTTAAAAACATGTTTTGTTTAAAAATATAAATGAAGGCTAGCACCTTTTTTTGCTAATTTGGGGAACTTCTAAATTCAATTAAAACAAAGAGGAAACACAAGAATTTGTAGACCTAACTTTAAAGCGCATGGTGTCATAGAAAATTTACATTTGCTGTTGTCAGGCACTGTGGACACTATTGGGCCGAGGACCCTTCCATCTAAGGAGTTTATGAATTCTCCCATCTGGATGATGTAAGTACCCATGGATTATATATTCCAGCCTTCCAATTTAAAGAGTGGAGCATACGGAATAGGAATTCTTGGTGAAGTTACTTTCTCTCCTTCTTTTTGTAAAGCATTTTTTATTTATTCTTCAAGAATTCTATACATGTGCACAATGCATCATTGTCACATCTACTTTTCTATCCTCCTCCATCTCTCCTTCAGTGTCCTCCATCTCATCCCCCTCCTAACTTCAAGTCTGTATATTCACTAATGAATTAATAGCATGGGGAAACCATGGTCACTGGGGAAGAAGACTGTTGTGGAATGCTTTCCTCTGGACATGATATAACGATTGTACACCTGAACCCACAGAACTCTGGTACCTATACAAGCTCTTTGCAAGATCCAATCAGCTAAAAACTTCCTCATAGGTTGAGAGGGCTCCTAAGCACTCCAATACACACACACACACACACACACACACACACACACACACACACACACACCTTAGCTGAGGAGCTGGGAGCATTGATGACTGTTGTCTGAGGAAGAGTCACTGCTCTTTTTATTGCACATAGAAAGGGTGGAGACCCTTGTGCTATGAAAAAGGTTACAGTCTAGATCATAGACCACACATGTGAGGATGGAAGGTTACAGTCTAGATCATAGACCACACATGTGAGGATGGAAGGTACATTCTAGATCATTTCCACACATGTAAGGAGAGAAGCATTACATCAGAGTTTCTAGTCTAAACTCCAAGTCCCCAAATCCCACAAGTTTTAGGCCCTGAAAACTCAGGCTCTAGAAAGCAGAACTCTGAGCCTGTGTTTTTCTCTGTATATGAATAGATGTAGTCTATGAGTAGGTGCCTTTAACAGTGTCCTGCTAGAAGTACATACGTGTCTTCGGCACCAACCCCAGCCTCGAGGCTTATTCACCTCATAGAATAAAATATTCTCATCATTCAGCCCCTCTACTGATTCCCTTTACTTCACTATGAACACGGCCACACTTTACAAATTCACACTGAAGTATTTTACCTGACATTTTTATCTGTTCTATACCTGGGAGGGTTTATCTGCCCATCTTGTATCATATTGCTAAAGATGGAAACTGTTCATTTATGATATAACTTTTACAACACATTTCTGAGCCATCCATCAGTCTGCCCTTACAGTTCATTTGAATTGAACAGGCCATTTCTTCACTTGCCTAAGACTGTGCAAAGCCTCCCGGGAGCACTGGCTGTATCTCTGGATCACTTCAAAGGTCTGTAAAGAGCTAATTGCAGCCCCTCCCCTCCAGCTGGCTTGGCACTTTGCCTACCTCCAAAGCATATGCAAGCCACTTCGTCCCCTCCCCTGTCATCCCATGCCTTCCCAGTTCTGCCTGGCCAAGGTGTGTACTAGGAATTCTGAAAGAGCTGTAAAATCAAGCCGGAGCAGTGTTTCCCAAGATTAATTATCATTCACTTTCAAAGTCAATATTCTTTAAACTAGGGATGTAAATGAGAAAACCAATGGAAAATGGATCTGTGGGGGAACCACGTTTCCTGCTATTCAGCAGGAAATCGGCCTCAAACCCTGATTAAAATATCGAGATTGCTTCATACCTTGTTAATCTCCAGGGAACTGGTGATGTCATTTAAAATTAGAGAAAATCCTGTGATAAGAGAGGCAACCACAAACAGAGCGTTTAATAATGCTAAATCACTAAACATATTCTTTTCACCAACTCAGCATTGGTTGGTAATGATTGGGGATGCCGACTTGTTACATGTAATCATTTTTAAAGAGGTTGGAGTGGAGGGGTTTTTACTACCCCTTACTAATTTCCCCACTGGCTAGTATTAGAGCTAGTCCATCATCATTTTGAATGAATTCCCATGAAATCTACTAGAGGAAAATAAATGGCAGATAAGAATATAGAGTAGAGGCCCATGAGTCTCACACTATCCCCTGAACTGTGTAGAACAAGATCCATAAGTCTATGAAGTCAGTTATAAAAGCCAGGCATCCACCAACATCAGGGAGAAGATAGTTTTAAATGATGGGGTGGAGACTGGCTATCCTCATCATTGGCCATTCTATCCGATGATATTTATCCCTTTCTTACTCATCTTCCAGAGGGTAGCAGATCAGGCAAAACCCAAGGGAAGAGGGATTGCCTCCTAAAGCCAAACTAGGACTTTGCTGGCAATCAAGAAGCAAATGAAGATATTAAGTTTTCAGACGATGGCTCAAGATCAGTCACCCAGACTTTGTTCTAGGAGGAACTTAGTTTGGATTACACCCTTGTGGTAGTTTTAATGTCAAGTGTCCCCAAGGCTCAAGTGTTTGAACACTTGATTGTCAGCTGGTAGATTTATTGAGAGAGGTTGTGGAACCCTAGAGGAGATGCAGACTTTCTGAAGAAAGAGGATCCTAGCTACCAGCCTTGATGTTCTATAGCCCATCCCCACTTCCTGCTCACTCTGATGCCTGACTGTGGATGTGGTATGACCACTTGACCTCCTGTTTCTGCATCTAGGCCTTCTTCACCATGATGTATTGCACCCTCTCAAACTGTAAGACCAAACAAATGCTTCTTCCTTTTAATGACTTCTTATAGGGTGCTTGGCCACAGCAATAAGAAAATAACAAACACAGCGGTCTTTGAGGAATGATGAACTTGAACAGGTTATGTGTCCACAACAGTAGGGGACCAATCTACAGGTTAAGACATGGTCGCAGAAAACTACATCCAGGGGATCAGAGATTCAGAGAAGAATCAATGATTGTCCATATGGCTTAGAAAAGAAGGTTGGCATGTACTGATTGTATCCCAGAGGCAAGTACCAAGCCAGTTGTTCTATCAAGCCTATGGTCCAGACTAATGCAATGTCCCGATCTGTCTTGGTTCTGTTTTCTGGGGCTATTCTCATACACATCAAGCCTCTCTGAGCAAGGATCAGAGCATAGAGATCCTGGGATCCATTAGAGAGGGTTAGAGAACAGTAGTAATGAATGCATCCCCCTGCTTTTCCATGTCTCCTCTGACTTCCCCCACTTCTCTGTGTTACTTTCCCTCTAATTTCTTATTCATTCAGAATTGATTGAGTATGGGTCAGAAGGGCAATAGACTGCCCATTTATTATGGGAAGACTGGGGAGACTATGACCCCAATTCACCTCCTTTTATGTGGGGCAGATGGGCTGTCAACCAACTAGAAAGTAATACGGTCTGCTGGTCTTCTGTGATGATTGTGTGCAGCCCAGGGGTCTGGAGTAGCATGTCATGCAGACTGGGATTGGTTCAGAATGAGGCCAAATCACCTTTCAACTCTGCCGGCGATGCATTGCCCAAATTTTCAGAACAACTGACACAGGTGTTTTTTTGTTTTTTTTTTTTTTTGCGTGCTCAGCAACTCCTTGTAAACTATTCAGTACTTCTGTAGTCTCTCTTTTCCCTTTCTTTCCTTCTTCTTTCTTTTTGTAAAGTTTACATTTCTTCATTATAAGGAATATGAAGGCTTATATTTAATGGAAAGAAAGTTAAATCATTGTTTGTCTCCACCATAAGAAGGACTCAGAAGCTGCTCACCTGCAGATAAATGTCACCTGCATGGTGACTAATGAGAACATGGACATGAGTCCAGTTCCCACGGCCATTGACGTTACAGAGAGTCTGTTTTGTGGTCCATGCATTCCTACAGGAGCACCTAGGTTGTGCAGCATTAAGATTGTTTACACTGTGTTCTGTGAAACCTCACCAATGACTCAGTGCAATAAGGAAAACATTCACCCCAATGAATACATGTGGGATCCAAGATTTAGATGGACTAGGGCTCTTGCCTAAATTTGCAAAATTAGAAACCTCTTTAGGGATGGGGGAGGGGTTACAAAGACCTCTGCCCTCAGCAACCTGGAAGTCTACGAGAGAAAAACAAATAATCGATAAGCTTGTAAAGTAAAGGGTTGTGAGTCTCACAAATGCTTCCTGTGCTGAGCACAGCAGGGAGCAGACGGTCAGAGGGGTTAGTTCTGAGAGAGCAGGTAGCTCCAATGGAGGGTGACCGGGTATTTTCATCACTGGACCATGTGTGTTGTTTGGTTACCTGCAGAAAGTAGGGGTTGGTTTGAGAATCATACTGTGGAGAGTTGAGATGGAGGAGAAATCTGTTCAATCCATTAACTTTGTCTTCTAACACAATTTTACAGTTATACCTTCTAACATTCTGTCAGATTTTCTTTTGCCTACATTCTTACTTGTAATCTGGTGATAAACTCTACTAGGTCTATTGATTTTTGATAGTTCCTACAACAGCGCTGGTCTTACAGAAAACACTGTAAAATAATTATCAGGCATCAGGCATGCCCATGATGAGACCTTAGAAAGAACCTTGCAGGGGAACAGGGGGGTCCCTGCTTTCAGAAAGGCTGGCCCATTTCTGACCTTCCAATGACATCCAAAGAGCTTCGGGCATGTGAGATACATTGAGATGATGAGAAGAAGAAAACACTGTGACAACCCGGCACTGAGTGACTCCTTTCTGCTATTCCAACTGTGTAGGACTCATTTGTCACTTGTCAGTTCGGAAGACCCTGGTGAGTCGGGGTGAAAATCCCATTTGTAAGATACTTGTTTTGCAAACATGAATACCTGAGTTCAATTCCTGGACCTCATGTAAAAAAAAGCTGAGCAAAGTGGCTCAAACTTGAAATCTAGATGCTGCAAAAGCCAGAAAAGTAGCTGGGTTCTGAGGGTTTGCTGACCAAGGAGGCTAGGTTATCTGCCAAATTACAGGCAAACGATAGATCTTGTTTCCAAAAAGTCAGGTAGATGGCACCCAAGGAAGGACAACAAGGTGGTCCTTTGGCATGCTTGTGCACAGATGTGTACAAGCCGCCACACCTGTATGAAGACATAGCAACACACAATGATATTTATGGATGGGCCAATAGCTCAGATAGTAGAGTATTTGCATGAAGACCTGATTCAGTCTCCCAAATCCCCAGAAAATATCCAGGCATAAGGGTTGTTTGGCCCTCATCTACATTAAAGTACTCTGAATATAGATAAACAACAAATCATATTCAGTAAGAATTGACCGTGTTTTAGATATTGTGATCCAGGATCAGTGGCAGTGATACTGGGGAGATGGACTAGTAGGTAAAACGTGATTATAACCCCAGCTCTAAGGAGGGCAGGGATGCGCAGATTCCTCAGTGGCCAGCCAGCCTCACTAAAATTGTGATAGGCTAGTGAGAGGTCCTGTCTCAAAAGAGGTAGAGGAACTCGAGTGCATCCTGAGGAACAATACCTGAGGTCAACTTTTGTCTCCCAACACACACACACAGCCACTGGTCATCAAAGTACCACAGTGTGTGCCATGTAGGACTCAGCAGACAAGCACAGGAAAATGGGGAGTCAAGGTCATAGCAGGGGGGACACAGCCTTCCCCAGAGGAAGCAGAGCCCCAGGAGCCTCCTACCAGCTGGGGTTGTGATGGTGCTGGGAGCAGCTTGCTTTCATTTTTTTATATTCTTTTGTTTTAATGAAGGGTTTCTCTATACTCCCTCCTGCCTCCTTCCCTTCTCTCCTGTTCTCTGAACCTTGTCAAGAACAAATAGAGACTGATAGTAAAAGCAGCAGGAGGACACTCCAGAAATAAAGATGAACACCAAGCAGGCTTAGGAAGCAGCCTGTGTTTGTCACGGTCCATTAATATGTGCTGCGCTTTCTCCTCCTACTTCTATTTTAGTTAGAAATTTCAAGATGGCCAGCTATGACATTTTAGAGTTGTGGTCGATGGTTTCTGGGTCCAGTTTTGTGACTTAGAGAGTTTATAAAGATTTTTGGAAAACCCGGTGTAGAGGAGAAGGGCGTCTAAAGTGATGAGCATGAGAGTTTTTAAAGAATTCACAGCAGGCACACTGAACAAAAGGAAAATTCAGGCAGCCCAGAGAGGCAGGGGCAGAGCTACAAAGGATGAGCTCCTAAACTGTTGAGTGGGAGCACCAGAGAGCGGGAGCACTGGAGATGGGAACATTTGAGAGTGGGAGTACCGGAGAGTGGGAGCACCAGAGAGTGGGAGCACCAGAGAGCGGGAGCACTGGAGATGGGAACATTTGAGAGTGGGAGTACCGGAGAGTGGGAGCACCAGAGAGTGGGAGCACCAGAGAGCGGGAGCACTGGAGATGGGAACATTTGAGAGTGGGAGTACCGGAGAGTGGGAGCACCAGAGAGTGGGAGCACCAGAGAGTGGGAGCAGGGAAGCAAAGTGAAGCCAGAGTCAGTGAGGCTTGAGAATGAGCAGCCAGAAGGAAAGTCAGCAGAGCTGTAGAGTCAGAACTGAGGTCATTAGCACTGCACAGCAGGGAAATGCTCCTCTCTTATAGGCCAGGGCCAGTGAGCAGCCCTCAAGATATTGTATCAGGTGAAATAATCAAGGCTTATAAGACTAGTCATTTGAGACTAAATTGGCCCAGATAGACCCTTAGTTTTGTCAAACTAACAGTATGTTCTGTTGAAGGTCCTAAGGCTGGATGTCCCATCTGCATTGATGATCTGACATAAGAAGTTCACAGTGGGTGTCCTGAGGAGCTACTCAATCAGTACAACTGTGAGGACCTGTATTTGATCCTGAAAAGTTATATAAAAACATGCAGTCCTAGTGGTATGCTCTTGTAATTGTCAACACCAGGGATGTAGGGATAAGAGGATCCTGTGGCATGGTAGCCAGTTAGCTGTTCTACTAAGTGATCTCCAGGTTTGTGTCTCAATAACACAAGAACAGTGTGTATTAGTCAGAGCTTTCTAGAGGCACAAAGATTATAAAAATAATGTGTGTGTGTGTGCATGTGTGTGTATGTGTGTGTGTGTATAATTTATAACAATGGCTTATATACTGTAGTTCAGCTAATCCGACAATGGCTGTATACCAATAGAAGGTCCAAGAATCCAACAGTTGTTTAGTCCATGAGGCTGGATGTCCCATCTGGTCTTCAGTATACGCTGAAATCCCAAAGAAGTAGGTTCTAATGCGAGTGAAGGAATGAACTTGTTAGCAAGATCAATAGCAGCCAGGTGAAGAAAGAGCAAGATTCCTTCTTCAATGTCCTTTATAGAGGCTGCCAGCAGAAAGTGTGGCCCAGATTAAAGGTGGATTTTCCCAGCTCAAAAGATCTGAATTAAAGGTGGATCTTCTTGCTTCAAAGATCCAAAATTTTAGAAGGGAGTCTTCCCACCTCAAGTGATTTAATTAAGAATGAATCCCTCACAGTTTTGCTCAGTCAATTGGATTTTATTTAATTAATTCTAGATGTAGTGAAGTTGACACCAAAAACAGACATCATTCAGTGCATGAGGAACAAACAACACTTGAGGTTGACCCAGAGGTGGTGATGAGGGACTGTACCTCAATCAGGACGTTACCAGATATCCCCCAGAAACTAGTTTTTAGGACCACATGGCATATGTAGGTGTAGTGAGCCAAAATGCGTGTCTCTCTCTAGTGGTATCTTCTCTCTCTCTCTCTCTCTCTCTCTCTCTCTCTCTCTCTCTGTGTGTGTGTGTGTGTGTGTGTGTGTGTGTGTGTGTACATTTTTGTGTTTGCAGATGCACATGTTCATGCATTTTCAGGTACACATGTAGGTTTTAATGCATGTGTGAATGTCAGGTGACAATTTAAAATGTGGTTCTATGTGGGCAGTGGGAGTTTAGACCTTTAATCTCAACAGTCAGGAGGCAGAGGCAGGCAGATTTTGAGTTCAAGGCCAGCCTGTTCTACAGAGTGAGTTCCAGGACAACCAGGACCACACAGAGAAACCCAATCTCAAAAATCAAACTGACAAAGAAGAGATGTGGTTCCTTAGGTGCCATTCACCTTGTTGTTTTTAAAACAAGCTATCTCACTGACCTGAACCTCACCAAAAAGGTTAGACCCCCTGGCCAGTGAGCCCTGGAGCTCCGCCTCTCTCCCCTTCCTTAGCACTATATAAACACCTGGCACCATAACTAGCTTTGCTTCTTTAGGTTCTAGGGATTCAAACCCAGGTCCTCACACAGCAAGCACCTTATCAATTGAGACACACCAGCGTCTCCAGTAGCACTTCCTTTCAAGGGAGTACCTCTTTCTTCCTTCAAAGATGCTGTAGACTTTCTCAGGTTTACATAGCAACACTTCAAAGCACGGTTAAGATGGTCAAAATGGGAGGTGGTGGCCCACACTTTTAATCCCAGTACTCAGGACGCAGAGACAGGTGGATCTCTGTGAGTTTGGGGCCAGCCTGATCTACAGAGTGAATTCCAGGACAGGCTCCAAAGCCACAGAGAAACCCTGTCTCAAAGAAAAGAAAAAAGAAGACTAAACTTTTGCACCGAAGAATGATCTCATCTGTTATTTCCCAAGGGTGTTCCCTTCAGCGTTCATGCAAGGGTAGCAAACCCTTTATTCTGTACATCTCTCGGGAAAGTTGTAGTCCAAAAGAGTGTGTTGAGATCTCTAAGAAATGCCAAACTGGCTAGGGCAGTGAAGCATGAGACTCCTAAAGGCTGTAAGAAGTACTGATGTAAATAAAAGTTTCTTTTCTTTCCATGCCCTCTAAACTCGTTGGTGCTGAATACTTTTATCTATATGAACCTTTGGAAGACAGTAGTCTAGAAAAATGTCCTTCCTAACCCCACATGCATGGAAATGGAGACAAACTCAAGGGAAGTAGCTTGACTAAGATGTGTAGATTAATAATAAAGCTGAGACCAGGGATGGCTCCTTGCTACTGAGCTTCAGCCTTTTCCATCTCAATCCCACATTAATAGCTTACTGTGGCTTACACAATACAGGGAGAGGATGACAATGAACCGACTCAAGGCCTTCTCACAATGGCAGGTCATCCTCTGGGAAGAACTTCCCGGCTCTGCAGCTGATTCCAACAGCAGAGATCTCTAGGCAGAGTGTTGTCAGCTTTGAGACATGGGAGTGTTCCCTGAGGCAGAAGGTCAAGAGAGAAAACAATGCCTCAGGCATAATTTCATAAATTGTCTCTGAGGACCCAAGAAGGTAGACAGGTGATAATAGGGGAAAAAAGCAGACTGGCTTACAGGTCACCCTCAGCCAATGGACAGTTCTACCCAGGGAGCTCTCTGCCTCTCTGCTGGGGTTGGAGAGGAAGGCAGACATGTGTAAGCCAGGCTCCACTGGAAAGGAGTTTAGGTCAGGCCTGCCATTGAGAAACTGAGGCAGATTGGAACTGAGAGAAATTAACTTGGAAAAGGAACAAGGATAAGGCCAAGACCCAGGCATCACAGAATAGAAAGAATGATACTCCTAAGTTCTGAGTCCCGGAACAAATCATTCAAAGAGGCAGTCACACAATCAAGGAGCTATGGGCCCTCTAGCGGGGAAAGAGATGTCCTGATCCTGGGACTGTGATGGCAGTTTGGGTAGACAGGCCAGTTTTCCCTAGCAGGTCTAACAGATCCTGGATTTTCTCAAGATAGGGTTTCTCTGTACTTTTGTAGCCTGTCCTGGAACTAGCTCTTATTGACCCGGCTGGTCTCAAACTCACAGAGAACTGCCTTCCTCTGTCTCCTGAGTGCTGGGATTAAAGGCATGTGTCACTGCTGCCTGGCTAGATGCTGGATTTTCTACATCCAAGCTGCGAAGTGAATGCCACTTGCAAACCCTGCCTGTACATCACTCAGTGTCATTGATTAGGATAGCATGAGCTGTGTACCATGTTTGGGACTGAAAGAGTGAGTCTAGATTCTATGGCTCAGCAGGATACAGAGACATTGATTAAATGGCCCACATCATGGGACAGACATTGCATGCGTGATGGGTACTACAGAAGGACAGTGTGGTGTGCAGAGTTTATATTAGAGGCATGTGACCTGGTCAGGAATGGGAGGGGATGATCGCCTGGCAGCTGGGAGCAAATACAAAGGAGCAACGCCAAGAAGAAAAACCTAGAGGATTAGGGGCAACAGCTCCAGCTACCATTTGGGCCAAGGGGCCGAGGAGATAGCTTTCTTGGTGAAATTTTTCTTGGTCTAACATGAGGACCTAAGGATCCTGGCACCCTCATTTAAAAAAAAAAAAGTGAGCTATGCCTAAAAAGTCAGCTCTGGGTAGATGGAAACAAGAAGATCCCTGGACCTTGCTCAGAAGCCATGCTATCTGAATTGTTGATCTCCAAGTTCCATTAGCAAACCTGTCTCAACTAACTAAGGTGGAGAACAATTGAAGAAACAGACATTGATCTCTGACCTCATTGCACACACACACACACACACACACACACACACACACACACGAGGCATAGCTGCACACACTCCTAAATGCGCACTCATAAACCATGCATACAAGGACCATCTATGGAACGACTACACAAGAAATTGAGTTTTTATTAGAGCGTTTTATCATTGTATTATAAGGAAAATGAAGCAAGCAAATGTCTTAAGCAAGAAGATATCATGTCTACATTTGTGTGTGTGAAAGTGTTGACATCTATCATGAGACATTTTGAAAATACATCAAAATATGCCACTGGAATGAATTCCCATTCCACACAGTTCCCATCTTCAAGGACAACCACAGACTCACCTAGCCTGTTTGATCTTTCTTCTGCCTGTTGCTTTCCTGAAATACTTGAAAGTTAATCCCACTGGTACTGCTTCATCTAGAAATGTATTGGTATACATCCCCAGCTGATAAGACCATTTTTAGATATATTTTTGAAATAATAACCCTTGATATATCCCCAAAGAAAAGGCAATATATGACCCAAAGAAGTCACATATGGGTCATTTTGCTGACCTGGGCTAGAAGAGAGGTTTTCTTGGACACAGTCAGTGGAGGCAGCAGGGGAGATAAAGAGTGAACTTGAGAGACAAATACATATTATAACCAACAGGATCTGGAAATAAACTAGATATAGTAGGTAGGGAATAGAAGACCTCAGACTCGTGAATAGGTGAATTATAGACCAAACCTGGAAGGCAGGTGTGAAGTATATCTAGACCCTTGCTGAATATGTTAGCTTAGCAACCTTGAAGACATGCTGTCTGGTAATCGGATGAACATAAAGTCTTCTTCAACTAGATAAGTCTTACCTGCATGTGTGCATGTGAGAGTATCCATCAAAGAAACACCATGATGGCCATGGGCATGTGTCTTAGGGTTTTTATTGCTGCGATTAAACACCATGACCAAAATCAACTTGAGAAGGAAAGGATTTCCTTTATCTTACAGTTCTCAAATCATACCCCATCGCTAAGGAAAGTCAGGACAGGAACTCAAGGCCGGAAGCTAGTGGCAGGAACCTCTGCAGAAGCCATGGAGGAATGTTGCTTACTGACTTGTTGCCCGTGGTTTGCTCAGCCTGCTTTCTTGTACCATCTAACACCAGCTGCTCAAATGTGGCGGTGCTCACAATGGGCTGGGAATGCCTGTATTAATCACTAATTTAGAAAATGCCCCACAGGCTTGCCTACAAGTCAGTCTTACGGAGGCATTTTCCGCAAATGTTATTCCTTCTTCTCAGGTAACTCTAGCATGTTCAAGCTGACAAAAAAACACCAACCAGAGAGCAAAGCTGAACTGAGAAAGGAAAGATGCTTGAATGAAGAGAAGGAGAAATGCCAAGACCAAGGAAATCTACATTTACCGACTAAGTACAGGAAAATATTTCTGAGAAGAAAATTAAAGAGAATTCATCTCAGAGATAGGAGAAAAGTCAAGAAGTTAAAAACTTTGTTTAAAAAGAAAACACCATAAGCCTTCTCATGGGTGGTGACTAATCCTAATTTCTCACTTGATTAAACTAGCCCTAACTAAGAGACATTCTTCTGGATGTGTCTGTGGGGTCATTCCCAGTAAATAAGGCCCTGCCCTGTAGCTGCCTTAATTGACAGCCAGACTCTAGAGAGACCCGTGGAAGGCAATGCTGCGTGCTCCCCTGCCTTTGCTTCTTGCTAGTAAGTGTATCTCTCTCTCCTGTTGTTTTTGCTGACTGCCGCCCTGCATCACTGCCGTCAGAACCCAGCTCCTTCAATCTTCCTGAAGGACTGAAGCTCACTGGAATCCAGGAATCCAGGGATTCATTAGCAGATTATTTCCGCCAAGTCATCTAATCCTGAAGACTGAACCAGACCCAGATTTCTAGCCTCTCTGATATGCAGACAGCTGCGACTAGGTTATCCAGACCATAGCATGGAACCAATCTAATAAATCACCTTTGTAATATATATCTACCCTATCACTTCTTTTTTTTATGGAGAAAATTGACTCACATTCTTGGGGTATACAGAAGGCCCTCAGTGACCCTATTGCTCAACCCCAGGAAAGAAGTATTCCAATACTTGGAAGGCATGGATATTCCCAATCCCATTCTACACTATTGTTGTGGAATATTTGTTTATGCTATGAAGATGTGTCTTTGTCAAGGCACCTTCTGATTGGTTTACTAAAGAGCTGAATGGCCAGTAGCTAGGCAGAAAGAGGTTAGGCAAGACTTCCAGAGGCAGAGAGGACTCTGGGTCACCAGCCAGACACATAAGAAGCAGGATGGGCAGTATGGAAACACCAATAAGACTCTGAAGAAGTCAGACATATGGTACACAGCAGAAGTAACTGAGCCATGTAGCAGAAGGTAGATTAATAAAGACAAGTTAATTTAAGTTATAAAAGTGATGTGGGAATGATTTCTTATTAATAAAGAAACTGCCTAGGCCCATTTCATAGGCCAACCCTTAGGTAGGCGGAGAAAACAGAACAGGATGCTGGGAGAAAGAAGCTGAGTCAGAGAGTCGCCATGATTGTCCCACTGCAGACAGACGCAGGTTAAGATCATTCCTGGTAAGCCAGTTTGTGGGCCACACAGAATAATAGAAATGGGTTAGATCAATATGTAAGAGCTAGCCAATAAGAGGCTGAAACTAATGGGTCAGGCAGTGATTAAAAGAATACAGTTTCCGTGTAATCATGATTGTCCCACTGCAGACAGACGCAGGTTAAGATCATTCCTGGTAAGCCAGCTTGTGGGCCACACAGAATAATAGAAATGGGTTAGATCAATATGTAAGAGCTAGCCAATAAGAGGCTGAAACTAATGGGTCAGGCAGTGATTGAAAGAATACAGTTTCTGTGTAATTATTTCGGGGCATAAGCTAAGCTAGCCATGTGGGCGGCCGGGTGCGGGGGACACAGCTCTGCCGCTCTTATTTCAACAGAGTGCTCCGCCGCTCTTAATTCAACATAAAAGCCTCTAAGCTAAGGCTAAGCTTTCATAATTAATAAAAAGTTTCCATGTTGTTATTTGTGAGCTGTTTGCTGACAAAAATCTTGCTACATACAATCACACATGTGTAGCAGTTGTGGTCAGTGTGGGCTTTCCCTCTGTATGCTATGATTATCATTGATTAATAAAGAAACTGCTTTGCACCTATAGCAAGGCAGAACTTAGCTAGGCGGGGAAAATTAAACTGAATGCTAGGAGAAAGGAGGTGGAGTCAGAGGAGAAGCCATGGATCCACTGGAGACAGACATGCTGAAACTTTGCTGGTAGGCCACAACCTCGTGGTGATGCACAGAATAATGGAGATGGGTTAAATTAAGATGTAAGAGTTAGCCAATAAGAAGCTAGAGCTAATGGGCCAAGCAGTGATTTAAATAATATAGCTTCTGTGTGATTATTTCAGGAGTCTAGATGCCTGGGAAATGAACAAGTGGCCTTTTTACTATAAACCACCTCTGAATGTCCAGGGATCTTGATGCCTCCATACTGAAAATCGATAAAGTTGATCATTTATCTGAGAGAAAAATTCACCTTCAAAAGAGTGGAATTCATGGAGCTGGAGAAACAGCTCAACAGCTAAGGGCACTTGCTGCTCTCCCAGAGGACACAAGTTCTATTCTCAGCACCCACACTTGGATGACTCAAAATGTCTGTCGGGGGCTGGAGAGATGGCTCAGAGGTTAAGAGCATCGCCTGCTCTTCCAAAGGTCCTGCGTTCAATTCCCAGCAACCACATGGTGACTCACAACCATCCATAATGAGGTCTGGTGCCCTCTTCTGGCCTTCAGGCATATACACAGACAGAATATTGTATAGATAATAAATAAATAAATATTAAAAAAAATGTCTGTCACTTCAACTGTGGGGGTCTGACATCCTTTTCTGCACTTTTTGGGCACCTGTGTTTCCATGTCCACATGCCCATTATGTAGAGAAACATGCATACACACAAATAACAATAAGGAAAATAAATCCTTTAAACAAACAAGTGGGATTTGGGGTTGGGGAGTTGGCTCGGTTGGTAAACTAACTTGGTATGCAAGCATGAGGACCTGAATGCAGATCCTTATTTATTACTCACATAAAAAGCACATATGTGTAAGCCCAGCCCTGAGAAGCAGGATGATGGAGACAGGAAGCTCCCTATAGCTCTTTGGCTGATCAGTCTAGGCAGATCAGTGAGCTCCAGGTTCAGCGAGAGAACCTTTCTCAAAGAATAAAATGGAAAAGCAACTCTGAACGACATCTGGTGTCAACACCTCTGAGCTCCACTTGCACCCGTACACATGTGCACCCACATATAAAAGTGCACACACATACACACACACACACACACACACACGAACACATAAAACACACGCAGAAGCACTCATGCATGCAAGCACACACCTAATTCTTGCTCACCATAATTCCCACAATGATCTCTACAGGGTCCGTCTTCAGACCTAGAGCCTCCAGCAGAAGCCTGTACCTGCCCTCTGAGCCCCCATGGTCACCCAGAGCTCAGCATAGACAGAACAAAATTAAATACAACTGACATTTGGATTATCTGCACTGCTGCCCCCGCCATTAGCATGAATAGAAAGCTAGCTGAGTTCACTTATTAAAATTTTTCTTTGCCAGAAATATTGTTAATGGCATTTTTAATCAGAATTAGCCTGCAGCGTGTGTCAGTGGTATTTATCAGCTTCCACCTCTGGGCTCAGGCCTATGTCACTGGCTTCTGTCGTTTTAGTCAAAGATGGAAGTAAACACACAAGTGTCTCTGGACATACAGGAGCTACTCTGAGCAAAAGATGCACAGAACTACTATAGCTCGCTGCAGCGGCAGCAACAGAGCAAGGACGCTGGTCTCACTGAACTCAGATAAAGGGAGAAGAACAATGTGTGTTGTGGGAATGGAGAGAGGTCTTACATTTAGAGCAAACACTGCTCTTGCAAAGGACCCAAGTTCTAATCCCAGCACCCATGAAGCTCACAAGCTCCTCTACCTCCAGCTCCAGGGCTCTGATGCCCTCTTCTGACTTCTGTACGCACCGCATTCACACGCACGTTCTTACACATGAGACACATTATTAAGACTACATTCTTTGCAGTACATTGTGGATAACCAAAAGTCATGGAATGTCTGTGTATGTGTATGTGTATGGAATATGTGTATATACTTATATGGGGTTTATATATAATACTTGTCCAAGTATTTTCTTCTAGGTGTCTTCTATTGCTCTCTATATTAGCTTTTGAAACACATTCTCTCACTGAGCCTGGAGCTCACTGTTTCTGTTAGACTGGCAGGGCAGGAAGCCCCAGGATCTGCTTGTGTCCTCTTAACCACCCAGTGTTTTTTTATACATGTTGCTATACATGCATGCCACCTTGGCTGGCTTTTATCTGGGTATCCGAACTATGGTCCTCATGGGTTTCTATTGCTGTGACAAAATACAATGACCAGAAAGCAAGTTGGGGAGAAAAGGATATCTTTGTCTTATGCTTCCCTATTGCTGTTCATTATCAAAGGAAGTCAGGGCAGAAACTCCAACAGGACAGGATCCTGGAGGCAGGCGCTAATGCAGAAACCATGGATGGGGGCTGCTTACTGATTTGCTTCCCTTGGCTGTGAACCCAGCACCAGCAGCCCAGGGATGGCACCACCCACAATGAACTGGATCCTCCCCACTGGTCACTAATTGAGGAAAGCTCTTACAGCTGGATCTCATGGAGGCATTTCCTCAGCTGGGGCTCCTTCCGCTTTGATGATTTTAATTTGTGCCAAATTAACACAAAGTCAGACAATACAACGAGCAAGCCCTTTACCCACTGAGCCATCTCCCCACCCTTCGTGGAATTTTGATGAATGGATTACAGCAGAATGGATACCTAGATGAATGGAGGAGGCTCCATTCAGAAGCTTCATTTGTGCTTTCCCTAATATCACACAGGTAGAAACTTCAGGATGTCCCTCTTCTGTTTATGAACCCAGATGAAGAACAAGGTGGATGTGTAAGCTCTGAGAGTGTGGCAAGCTGAGGGCCGCTCAGCTGTAGAGATGGGTTCTGTCTATTTGTACACAGAACTCCTGGGATTCTCGGATCACCATAGAGCCTAACAAGAACCTGGAATGGTGGCTGCTTGTTCCCTGTCCACCTGCCAGTGCCTTCACTATATGCTGAAGATAGGAATGGGGCCCCAGTTCAGGGTGGCACGAAAGGCCTGCCCTTCCTCAGCAAGCCTCCCTGCCGTGAAACTATCTACTTAAATCAAACCTTCCCTTCTCTGTGCTATATTGTTTCATCCGGTAACATAAATAAAACCTCTCATCAACTAAACAAAATGCAACAGGCCCTCGAACTGTGATTTTCCTTGTTGTGCAGTCAACATCTTCCACAAAGCTGCCCGCTGCTTGGACTAAGTAAGAGTGAGTTATCTGAAGGCAGAGACCATGTCTGTTTAAATTTCTAGGTCTTCATACTGCTCCTGTTCATTAATTACTGAAACTTAATAAACATCATACTTTAGTAAATGAAAGAGGCAAATACCCCAGTTCATTGGCTTTATCATTCAGTTAACTTGAGATACTCTCATGAATTAGATCTGCAAGGGTCATAAAATTTATCTAGTTCCATCTTCTCAATTCACAAGGAAGGAAACTGAAACCTACGAGCTTGCTTCACACCACTGACCATGGTGGTTTCTTACTGTGGGATGCTCTGTGTTCACAGGGACATCACACCACACCTGCTTTTGTTGTCCCCTTCTAAGCACGAAACCCACAAGATGACAAGCCAAAGAATGCGCACTCAGCTTCTCCAGGAGAGATCCTGCCATCCCAGGCTATGGGGAGCTGGAGAGAAGATGACTATCAGCAAACTGTTTGCCAGGAAGCATGATGGCCTGAGTTTTATTCCCCAGCACCCATGTAAAGAAAAACCCTGGCTTGTTCCTCAGTCAGTCTCAGCGGTGGGAAGGCAGAGGCAGGAGGGCCCCAAGGCTTACTTTATGAGCAAATCAATCCCACACCAGTTATGATTTAAAGGGATATTTAGTTAGGGGGGGTAAAACTCAGGAAACACCAACCATCAGGAAAGGAGCCTAGTCGCCAGAGCAGGAGCAGGAACCAAGCGCTGGAACCAAGAGAGTGGGCCAAGGCTTGCCGCTCTGTTTTAAAGATAAGTAGACCACGCCCCAGTGGGCTGGTATTTCAACAGCTATTGGCTGAAGGAGCGGAAGGCGCTCCTGCAGCGCAATGGGCTCGTACTTCAGCAGCTATTGACTGAAGGAGCTGAAGGTCCTCCTGCAGCACTTAATGACCAGTCTGTCTATCTGAATTGATAAGCTTAGATTCAGTTAGTGACCTGCCTAAAAACACAAGTCTGAGAATGATTGATGAAGACATCTGGTGGCAACCTCTGTCTTCCATGTGCATGTACACAAATGTCCTCACGCTCCTAAAAATAGACACAAGAGTTTTGAGCCCTGATATTTTCTCGTCACAAAAACCAGAAGGTCTCTACAGATAATGAACTTTCAGCATCACTATTTAGCAGTAAGCTAACTAGAGACCGAGACGGAAACAACTCAAGGATGCTCGCTCTTAGCCTACCTCCGCCTGAAACTTAGAACCTATTTTCCAATTTTGGACTTTCTATCTTATCTTCAAAGTCTCTCCAGAGCCTATGACCCAGGAAACTGAAAGAAAATGTGTCCTGACTCATTCACCTACACAAATCTAACATTGGATGTCTTTTTCAGCCCTGTAATAAAAATTTCTGCCCGAGGCAGCCGCCATTTATAGCACAACTGTAATGTGCACGTCAGACCCCAGCACACCCCTCCCCCGGATGTCTAGACAGACTAGACTGACATTTCTCCCTTTCTCTCTGCTGGTGCACTTAAAATCTTGAATTGCATCTCCGCTGTGCTCCACTTTTTGCCAACTGTTGCAATTACGTTCTCAAGCAGAGTTGGTCTTTCCCCCGTCCAGCATGGGGTGGGGGCTCTTCTTGCTGATCCATGGATAACCAGCAGCTAAGAATTCCCAGATTGTCTTCTAACACTACTCAGTGTTTCTTACAGAGCAACCCAGAGTTAGTCCTTGCCCATGGACACTGAGAACAGATTGAATCTGGCATCTCACAGAAATCTTCAAGTCAGAAACTGAAGGACTTGAGTCTTAATGTAATAGCACTAAGATAGTGTGCGCATGTGTGTGGAATCCAGGTAACAACCTCAGCCACCATTTCTCAAGAGCAGCCCACCTTGCTTTGTGAGACTAGGCCTCTTGCTGGGCCTGGAACTCTCCAAGACTGCCCATCTCCAAATCCCTCGTAATGGAATGATTGGGATGCGTCTAGGAATGTCTTGAATTGAATTCAATTCCTCAGGCTTTCAAGGCAGTTGCTTACAGACCGAGCCCTATTCCCAGACTGTCTTTCATGACTGTAATTCTTCCTTTACTACAGGGAGCCGATCTTGTCTTAAGAGACAACTTCTTCTGCACAGACATCTTCCTTTTCTTGGAGGTGTCAAAGACTGTCAGTTTGAGTAAAGATTTGGAGACTTAGGTATTCAGCTGTGATCTGTCTCAAGGTGATTCTTATATTGCAATGACATGAATCACTGCTCCAGAGGCAGCCAAGTCCAGAAGTAAACTCAAAATAAAGAATGGCTATAAATTCAGGTACCCAAGGGGCCAGCAGGACTCTGCAGACAGACTCTACCAACATTGTAGCACAACACATTGAGTTGGGATTTTAATTATGACAATAAAACGTTGAGTCTTTGTTTGCAGGATGCTCCTACTGGATAAACATAGCTTTTTAGTCAGAATCCCAAAGCAGTTAATCTCAGAATCCAAAAGCAGTTAATCCAAAGGTGAACTTAATCTCAGGCATTCTTTAGCTAGTCAGTTACAATTGATAGAGTGCAAAGTTGAAGTGGTCAACTGCAATCAGACAATCAAATCCCTAGTCCTCGCCCACACCCAAAGATGAAGATTTTAGGTCCACGCAAGCGCATGCCAAGGCCACAGGAACACAAGTGGGAGGAGATGGAGGGGGAGTTTGTCGTGGTAAGTTTACTAGATAACAACTGGACACAAACATGGAGATGCAACATTTGTCATAAAAAGAAGTCATTTCCAAAGAGGTTACTCTCATCTCACCCTTTCTTCATCTGGGCAAGAAATTCACATATACAATCTGCTATGAGCTTGTGTGAAAAATTCAGGCAGATTCACTGAATCCTTTGACGAAAGTTGATCAGCTGCAGGCTGGCTTCTGAGAACCGCCCTAAGCACTGCTCTAGGCCCAGGGAAGGTGGAAACAAGGAGAACAAAGCCTGGTCCCTCCCTGTTGGGTGGAGACAGGAATAATCAAGTACATAAAAAGATAAGGAACCTTAGACAGTGGTGTTAGAAACTGCAAACTCCGACTATGGGATAGAGAGTAGCTGCGTGTCCCATCTGGAGCTTCCGAGGTGCAGACCAGGCGCTTGGCAGGAGGCCTTTAAGGTGGGTGTGGAGGCTCAGAAGCAGGACTCCTGCAAAGATCAGGAAGGTGATTTGAAATAAGACAAAGGCCTGAAAAAGGCCAAGGAAGACATAAAATGGAGTGATGTGCAGAGAGGGGAGGCTGGTGCCGATTTAGGTAAGGGTAAGGACTTTCCAACACTGCTGCAGGGGTGGTACCCAGAGATGGCTGTCCGGTGTCTCCACCTCCCAAGACTGCAGAAGCTGAGGGCTGGAGAGGTTAGTTAATAAGGAACTAGAGAGATGGGTCAATAGTTAGAGGATCCAAGTTCAGGTCCCAGCCCCCACGTTGAGTGGCTCACAACCACCTTCAACTCCAGCTCACTTTCCTGCTCTCTCTGTGACGGTGAGGTACACAGCCACGTAACCCGACAGTGCCTGGCGTCAGTCGCAGCGTCTCTTGCTCACTGTGCAGAGTTGCTTGGGCCCACCACGGAGACACCCGGAGAAACTCAGTGAGCTGAACTGGTGTACTTGGATGCCAGAAGCGCAAGGGAATTGGCACCACTGCAGGTCTTTGACCAATGGGGGACAGTAGCTAGTGGACAGACACACGCTTCTTTGCTGCCTATGACAGACGCCTACCAAGAGTACACTAGCGGCTTTTTTTTTTTAATTCTTTTTTTTTTATTGAGAAAAGGAAAAAAAAAACAAGTTTCCACCTCCTCCCAGCCTCCCATTTTCCTCCCCCTCCTCCCACCCTTTCCCCCCCTCCTCT
>NC_022013.1:1281569-1292947 GCF_000317375.1 Microtus ochrogaster | reverse complement strand
CTTGTGCAACCACTTTGGAAATCAGTGTTTCAGTTTCTCAGGAAATTCGGGATCAACCTACCCCTGGACCCAGCACTACTGACTTTTAGAGGCTCCGTGTAGCCCTCAGCTGCTCAGCAAGTCACTCAGCAGGACTCTATTTCCCCTCTGTTTTAACTCCCAAACCCTTACTTCTGCTCCATGACGTCACTTCCCAACATAAACTGCAAGTTCTCAGCTTAAGGTCAGATTTTTGAGAGAGCCGAATTAAAGTCATCGCATTTCACATGTGGATGAAATGACGTGCATGAGATAGAGGCCTACCTCAGAGATTCCAGTCAGGCGATTCAGGACAACACCTGAACAACCTGCTTCTATTGCTCACTCTACTTAAGCAGAACACATAGTTTCTCTATGACTCGTTTTTCTCATCTAGCTAATGGAAAGAACAAGATTAACACTTCCCAGAGTGTTGGGAGAAGATGGGTATGAAGACAAAATAGCGGACATGTGTAGGGTTGGTCAATAGAGTCTTTAAATGCTCGCATGAGCATGCGCTTGTGTGTGGTGATGGTGGTTCTGGTGTATTCTTTTTTAATAAAACTTTCTCTTCCCATATTTAAATTGACATGAAATAGAACTAAAGGTTTGTCAACTCCTGGCCTATCTTCTTCATAATTTCGTCAGACCATCTGTGTTATGACCTTGCCCCTAGCAGATCCGTAAACGTTGGTCAATAAATGCATGGGTGTGTATGTACACTTGCAATCTCAGCAACTGGAAGGCTGCAGTGGATGAATCATGTGTTCGAGGCCAGCCAGGAAGACCCTGCCTCAAAATAAAACTTCAGCTCCTCCATCACACCAACCTCAGCTCATGTCCAGTAGCTGAGTGCAGTCATTAGACAGTAGAGATGGCGACTCCTTCTCATATCATAAAAAGTTCAATGGGACAGATTTGCTACACAACACTCTTACAGCTAAGAAACATCAATAGAAGTGAGGGAATCCAACTTGTAAATTCTCCAAGGCTCTGTCAATCAGTCAGCTATCCAGGAACGTTTCCCCCTCAAACTTTCTGTTCAGCTAGGAGTCAACACCTAGACTTTCTGGGCATCTGCCAATCCATGCCTCAGAGTCCACAGCTTCTGTAGGTCAGACAACCATCCTCTGATTGACACAATGCCACCCTACCTTAGCCTGCCGGCGAGAACAGTAGAAACCGTAAAAGAAATCAAGCTCAACCTTGCTCCAGAGTCACAATCACCAAGTGTGCCCTGACTGGCATGTGGACAGCTATTGGCCATACCATTCTCATAGCAAGTAGGATTCCTGAAAGTGGAGGATGTCTCCATGCACATGATGCCTGCGTAACAAGATACAACAGATCATACTCTCCATAATGTGTAGAGAGGTTTAAGGGTAGAATCCCTGTGTGCCTCGATGCCATTTGCTTCCTGAGTTTTGGGAGGCTGGGGAAATTCCCCACACCCTTGTGTTGTATTTGCTCCTATACTTCTGTTGCTATCCCCTAGTTTAAACCTGTTAGAGACAGAGAAGAGTTGTAGTAGAGAAGAGGCATGGAAACTGTGGACAGTTTCTCCTCCAGCCTACTTTAGTCTTCCCTCTAAGTTCCCACTACTCTTTTATAGGCCTGAGCCCCACCTATACAAAGCCTGCCTGTGTCTACCTGCACAAACTCAAATGGTTAGTGCCTGTGGTGGTTTGAATAAGAATGGCCTCTATAGACTCACAGATTTCAAGGCTTAGTCACCAGGGAGTGGCACTATGAGGAGGTATAGCCTCGTCAACGTTGGTGTGGCTGTGTTGGAGGAAGTGTGTTACTAGGGGTGGGCTTTGTGGTTTTAAATGCTTAAGTCAAGTTCTCTCTCTCTCTCTCTCTCTCTCTCTCTCTCTCTCTCTCTCTCTGCCTACTACCTGCCAATTTAGATAAAAAACTCTTAGTTGCCTCTCCGGCAATGTATTGACCTTCATATTACCATACTTCTCACCATGACAATAAGTAAAGCTCTGAACCAGTAAGCCATCCCCAATTAAATGTTTCCCTTTGTAGAGTAGCCATGGTCATGGAGTCTTTTCACAGCAACAGAAACCATAACAGTGTCATAGTTGATTCTCTCCCTTGCCCTTCCTTGCAGTCAAAATCTATCATGTCTAAATAATCCATGCTAATGCAAAAATTAAAAAAAAAGACTTTATCTTCAAGGAGCCCAAAGTTAGCAAAATAGTTCTTAAGATGCAGAAGTCTTTAGTCAATATTTCCCCAAGAGGAAATCTATTTGTTGGTCTGGGAGTGACTCATCCCCATCAATGATGCCCTCTGTTTCAGTGGCCACCTCCAGCTCCCATCACAGCCACTCATGCATGAAGAGTAATGATCACAGTGTGTGGAGAAATGAAAAACAATAGCTCTCTCAGTATGGAGAGATGGCTAAGGAGGTAGGAGTTCTCACTGCTCCTCAAGAGGGTTTGTGTTCAGTTCCTAGCGTTCATATTAGGTAGCTCACAACTGCTGGCAAATCCAGTTTTAGTAGATCCAGTGTCCTTTTCTGGTCTCCAGGGGCACCTGCAGGCATGTGCACATACTGACACAGAAACAAGCAGACACACAGAAATAAAATAAACCTTTAACTTTAATAAATAGCTCTTTGTGAGAATCTTTGCCTTAATCCATACTTCAACAAGCTTAGCGCAAGCTCTCACCTGTTTCTGCCACCCACACTGGATGGGAGACTGGTAAAACTCCGCATCATCTTGATCTTTGCCTCCTTGCTGTTCACACAGTCACATTTTGACTGTAACACCCACTAGGATGGGACATATTTGTCTTTGCCACCTGCCTTTTTTATCACTACCTGACCACTTGGCTGCTCAAATCCATGATCCTGGAAGAAACACCTGGCATGTGCCTATCTGTTCATCCCAACTGACTTACCAAACCTAGAAAGCAAGGCTTGAAATACCATCTATATAAAGTTTTATATCTGAAATAGAGGATGAAGGGTTAGATATCACAGTGTCTATTACACCAGTATATAAGCCTATGATAAGCTAGATGTTTGTGTATTCAGAGTCAGGGTGCCTTAGTTCAAAATATCACTATATTACATCATACCTTCAGAACCCAGTTGAGTTCTTCAGCTGTGAATAGTGACCATTATATAATCTTCACGAAAGGGAGTTTTAAAGGATTAAAAGTGGGATAGAAAATAAAAAGCATTTAGCATAGTGTCTTCACGCTAGTCAGTGACTAATGGCTGTGATGACTAATAGTATTGTTACTTTATCAATACATTCATCATTATCATTATTATCCAGTTAATAATTCTCAGGCTTCCTTAATGGTCAACTAGAGTCAGCAGTCAAAAGGATGGTAACAAGAAAGCTGAAATCTGCGCTACAAGAATACCTTGCAGGGCTGGAGAGATGGTTCAGTGATTAAAGAATATGTACTGCTCTCGCAGATGACGCAAGTTCAGTCCCTAGTACCTGTGCCGGGTAGCTCACAGTGCCTGTACCTCCTGCTCTAGTGAGATCTGGTACCTCTGGCCTCCAGGGGCATTTGCACTCACAAGCACACATGCATATAGACACACACACACATAGGACAAATCTTTTCTTAGAAGAAGAATGTCTCTGTGGAGCTGGGGAGATAGCTCAGTCAGTAAAGCATTTTCCACTCAAGCCTTAGGACCTGTATGTGAGGTCCAGAATCAACGCAAAAATGAAAACAGTGATGGGCAAAGTCCACATGCTTGTTATCCCAGAGCTAGGGAGCAGAAATAGAAAATGGCAGGCTCCATGTTTAAAAAATGAGGATAGAGATGACAGGTGCTGGCCTCTGCCCTCCACACATGTACACGTGTGCATATGAACTTGTATGTACATGTGCACACACCTTAACACATTAACATCTATAACACACACACACACACACACACACACACACCTCGCAGGCACCAGGGCACAAAGGCAGTTTGTTTTGCCACTTTTTTTCCTATTCTCTGGACTTCTCCAAGAAAGAGAAGAGGAGGAGAAGGAAGAAGATGAAGAAAGCAGAGGAGGAGAAAGAAAGAGAGAGAGAGAAGAGAGAAAGAAAGAAAGAAAGAAAGAGAGACAGAGAGAAAGAAAGAAAGAAGAAAAGGAAGAAGAAAGGAAGGCAGAGAGAAGATAGAAATTGCTGTTTATTTAAACAAATAGTTGGGGGAAATTTCCTTTGTTATTCTCGCAGAACTGAAGAGGGTAAAGAATGTGATCATTTACAAAATCAGAAGAAATGGCTCATTTTCCCTTAATTTTCACCACATGCTTCAGGTGATATTTTCATGAACAGGGCAAAAACAAAAAAATAAAAGAAAGATGCATTCCTATTTTCTCAAGCAGATTTTTACAGTGACATTTTACAGCAAGATAGAAATTACTTCTCGGGGTAAAAAAAAAAAAAAAAGAATATCTCATCTTCACACACACAAACAAAAGGAAGACCAAAACTCACAAAAGTGACATTTTTCTTCCTAGAGAACACCGTGCTTTTTGTGAGACCCGACTTTCACCTCCAGAGTCAGCCCCAAGTGTTAATAGAAAAAGCTTTGGTGCGTCCAACTCCTGCGTGCCGTGAATCACTTCCGCTCCCCACAGAAAAGAAAATTAACATCCCGTGTCGAAGGAGCCGTTCACCTACAAAAATCAAGCCTTGCATTTGAATATAAATATTTCCTGATGCAATGCAAGGACTGAAGAGGACAATCCCAAACTTCACACACAGACACCCGGCTCAGCCTTTAGAAAAGAAAAGCAGACACGTGCCCAACAATTCCAGACCTTTTGTCCTGAGACCCTTTGTGCTAGCTCAGAAACGCTGCTCCTCGGCAATCAAGCAGCAGAGCTATTTGCCCCGACAAAACCCTTTGAAACATCTGGCTGAGCCGTCTGAGAGGGGCATGCTCTGCTCTTCCCTTTAATAGCCAGGCCACAGGTATGTGGGTCATAAATAATTATTGAAGGTGAGGTACAGAAGGGAAACCAGATGAAAAGCTGGATACCGGTTCAACGTCGGTGGCCACAAACAAGGCCAGAGCTGCCTTCTGTGACCAGCGCATGCGTGTTCATCCTGTTCAACCTGGTACTGTGGATGCCATATTTTTCTAACTTCAGGCAATGTGCAGGAGATGAAAGCCAGGATAAAGACAAATACATCTGCTTACTCCGGTTGCACAATAACCACTCCTGGAATCGTGATGTGGGGAGAAGGTCCAGGAGCATTCTGGTCAGACATTTTGCCTGGCATTGCTCAAAATTTTGAAAAGGCCCAGCATGTTCTACTACCCAATTCACTAACAGTTTTTAAAATATAATACATTCTAACAATTCTCTGAGAATTTTATACATCCAAAGATGAGCTTTTTAAAGATTTAATTTTATATGTGTCTGTGTGAATGCCAAGTTGAACAGGGGCACAGAGACCAAGAGAGGCCCTGAATCCCCTGAATCTGGAGTTACATGCATGTGTTAGCCACCCAAGCTCTGGGAACTGAGCCCCTCCTGTCCTCTGAAAGCACATTAAGGACTTGAGCCACTGAGCCATCGCTCTGGCCCCATACGATGTCTCTAGATCATATTCACCCTTTAGCTACTCCCCTGGCTAAACCCAGATCCACATCCTACTCTCTGGCTGTGTCCTTGCTTCCTCTGGCTCCTAGGATCCTTTATCTCCCGCTTCTGCAGGATTTTCCAAGCTCTGGATCATGTTTGGCTGTGGGTCCGCATCTGTTTACATCTGTTGCTGGATGAAGTCTCTCTGGTGACAATTGGGCCAGTCTGCTCAGTGAGTTAAAATGATGAGCCAATGAGCCGGTATGTCTAGTGCTTTGGTAAATTTTAAATGTATGAGTAAATGTGTGTATGGTCATTTAGAAATATGCTATTGGCTAGAGAGAGAGCTCAAGAGTTTAGCATGCTCACTGTTCTCCTAGATGACCTATGTTCAGTTCCCAGTTCCCACACTGGGAAGCTTACAACTGCCAGTAACTCTAGCTCTAGGGGAATCTACATCTTCTGGATCTATATCTCCTGGATTCTGTGGGCACCGGACACATAGGATGGGTGTGCACATACATGTACACACAAATAAATAAATAAATAAATAAATAAATAAATAAATATTTTTACAATACGAATCTAGAAACTGAATGTCTGATAAATAAGTGTATGCATATAAAACACAAACGTACACATATATATAATCTCTGCTTCATAATTTCATCTGTTCATTGATGTTTTTAATATATTCATATATTCATTATGACAAACACGGGAAATAACAGAGTAAGAGAGTTGCCAGAACTCTGATGGGAAGGGCAAGAAAAACTTTCTAGAAGCAGAGGATGGTGGGAAATATTGCATACCTTATTGCTGTAACCATCTCTGTCACTCACGCACACACATGTTCACTGCACAAATGTCATCTCAGAATGACTTTCACTTAGAGACCAACAGGCTCTGCTCTCATTCCACTGTGGACAGTTAGTCTCTCCCAGCATAAATATGAATGAATTGGTGAAAGTGAGGCCAAGGGAGAGACACAAAGGCCACATGAATCGATCTGACTGAAATGGTCATTTTCAAGAAAATTGGTTTCCTCTTCTTCTTGTGTTCTTTGAGGTTTGATCATATAAGTCTAGTCTTCATGCAAAAGATTTAAACTTTTCAAATTATATTATCTTTAATAAGGACCAAATTTATGCTTTAATCTCCCAAATTACAATTAATCAAATTTCAATCAAAATCAATTTACATAACAATTATCCTTTTAAGCCAGCTCTCTACTTTATTCCAGCCACCAGAACTGCATAAAGTGTGGCCAAAAGAAGATAAGCATGCATCAAACATGGAAATCCAAGCGCAGCTAGCGTCAGGAATGACCTTAAGGAGGATGGCTCCTCAGAGAGACTAGAGAGATATAAAAACAAGAAGGAAGAGAAAGGAAAATGTTAAATTCAACATCAGTTGCACAAACCATCTGCTTTTAGTGAAAATAGAACATCAGAAAAATTAAAGACAGATATGAGGAGAGGAGAGAGGAGAGGAGAGGAGAGGAGAGGAGAGAGGGCTTCCGGAGATGGCTCTGTCAGCAACAAGCTTGCTGTGCACTCATGAGAGCCTTAGTGCCTTGGTTTGGAGTCCCAGCACCTGCATAAAAAGCCAGACAAAAGCTGGTACATGCATGTCATCACAGTGCTAGAAAAAAAAATGGAGACAGGAGGGTTCCTGAAGTCCACTGTTCAGCCAATATAGCCAAATCAATGAACCCAAAGTTCACTGCGAGCTCAAAATAATAGTCTGGAAGGTGATCAAGAAAAAGATTCAACATCAACCACTGCCCTTCCAACATATGGGTTATACATGTTCACACATATGAACACATATATACACGTGTACACACAAAGAAAGGAAAAAAGAAAAGGATTAGATTTAGCAACAGCTATGCAGAGACTAAATCAAGAAACATTTATTAAGAATCTAATGCACACTGAATGCTGGACGTGTCTGCTCATGTCAACGATGCTTTCTGTCCTAAAGAAGTTTGTAACCCTGTGTAGGAGACAGACAGATAGATGAGTGGTTATGATACAGAAGCCAATTTATCCATGGAGGGTCAAAACACTAGACAGGGTTCAAAGAATAATTGCACAAAGGGGTTGGGAGTTTAGAGATTCTGTTCAAGCAGATACAATGCCTGGCGATGGAAGAGAATTTACAAGCAGAACTCAGTGTCATAGATCCCACTCTGCCTGCCCTGTGAAGGCAGGACCATCAAGAAGGAAGATCACAAACAGAGGTCATGCAAAGCTAGTCCATGGCTAATTTGTCAAGACTCCTTTCCCATGGGCCACCCTTGTTGTAATAAGAGCGGTGGGGCTGCATCCCCAGCACCCCGGCCGCCTGGCTAGCTTATACCCCGAAATAATTACACGGAAACTGTATTCTTTTAAACACTGTCTGGCCCATGAGTTTCAGCCTCTTAACCCATTTCTAATAATCTATATAGCACCATGAGGTGCGCTTACCAGGAAAGATCTTAACCTGCGTCTGTCTGGAGTGGGAGAACCATGGCGACTCCCTGATTCAGCTTCTTTCTCCCAGCATTCTGTTCTGTTTACTCTGCCTACCTAATTTTATGTCCTATTAAAGGGCCAAGGCAGTTTCTTTATTTAACCAATGAAACAACAGATAGAAAGATGACCCTCCTCCATCACACCCTGACTTTGCAGCCTGACTTTCTAGATAAGTGCATCCAACTGTCTTTTTATTGTAAAGAATTGTTTTATTATTAATTATGTGTATCCACGTGTGCACGTGTCGGCGTGTGCACGTGTCAGCGTGTGTAAACGTGAGGGTGCCCACAGAGCCTAGAAGAGGATGTTGCAACCCCAGGAACTAGAATTACAGGCAGCTGTGAGCAGCCTGAAGTGGGTGCTGGGAACTGAACTTGGGCCTTCTGAAAGAGTGGGTGGATGTACCTAAGCCACCAAGCCATCTCTCCAGGCCTGGATCATACAATTTTCTGTGATGTTTGCCATCACCTGTTTTGTACTCTTGATCTTCAGACGATATTAAGCAGTGTTTGTTATCTAAAATCCTCTCTGGATGTAATTTTCTTGGATTTAGCATCAATAATCACTCTGGGAAATCTACTGCTCCACTTAACAGGGATGAGAAGCACGAAAACAGAACATGGCAAAACAAACAAAAGCCAGGAGTATCTCAAAGCTGAACTCTGTTTCTCTAAGGGGAACCAAAAGGCTTAGCAGAACAAAAAAGGGATACAGGGATGCAGAATGCAGGAGTCTGGGCTGAATCTCAGATTGCTGCATGTGGGCTCGCCAGCCGAGAACTGTTCATCTGAAACTCCTTATCATCTTCAGTTTCCCCACCTTGGGGGTTGAAAAAATGAAAGTTGAGAAAAATGTCCCCAAGCACTTGAGGCTGTGGCTCAAAGATGAGACGCCTAATATGCTTATAGCCTGTCTCACGCTGCACGCGACACTAAACACGCTACTCTTCAGTTCTCCTCGATCCTTCTGTGGTGCTCAACACTGTAGACCCCTTGTTCTGATGAGAAAATGTCGATCCAGGAATCCTGAACATGGGGATTCACAAAACAGTTCGATTGGCAGAATCATGATCAGAAGTCAAACTTAAAACCACAGTCTGTGTTTAGAATATCTTCCGACAGCATCCTAAGTGTGACGTTATTGCCTAGAAAGATGGTTTAATAATGAAGACACAGTTTCACTTTCCAGGAGTCACGCTGGGTGGCTCACAAGTGCCTCTCACTCTAGCTACTGGAGATCTGATATCCTCGGGCACCTGCACTCACAGGTGCTCATAGCTAATCAGAGACACATAATTTTCAAAAGTAAATCTTGTTGTACATAGTGGTACATACCTTTAATCCCAACACTTAGGAGGCAGAAGCAGACAGAAGCCTATGCGTCCAAGGCTAGCCTTGTCTACTTATCAAGTTACGCTACGGGCCAGTCAGGGCTATATAATGATGCCTTGCCATAGTCAATAAATGCTTAAATAAAGAGTTAATGTACAAATTTTAGAATTGTCCCTGCTCTTCCAGAGGCCATGCCAGTACCAAGGACCCCAGATAAACTCCAGTCCACAGTCCACCAATACTTCCTCATAGCCCACCCAAACTTTATTCAATAGCGCCTCCCTGTCATCACATCCTGGCCTACAATGTCTGCAGAAGCCCCCTGCTTTACTAGAAGCCACACCAGCACCAAGAACCCCAAAAATCATGTAGGTCACCAGAACCCCAGCAGAGGCCCCTTGCTGGACCAGAGGACACAGCAGCCTCCAGAACTGCAGGGCACTCAGGCCAGAAGACTAGAGAGGAAACAGAAACCAAAGAAAAAAAAAACACCCACTCAACAAATACAGACTAAGAAACTGGAACCTAAACCTGTAATTTCCTCAAACCCAGATGATTGCATGCCAATATAAGAACACAATCAACAACAGCCAGGGCAATATGTCACCCCCAGAGCCCAGCTATCCTACTATAGCAAGTCCTGAATATTCCAACAGAGATGAAGCACACACACACAAAAAAAACTACTTTAAAACCAACCTTATGAAGATGATAGAACTCCTTAAAAATGAAGTGAACAAACCCCTTAAAGAAATGGAGGAAAAGACAAACCAAAAAAATTGAAGAAAATGAATAAATTCCTTAAATAAAGCCAAGGAGGAACAAACAGGCTAAAGAAATAATAAATCTGTTCAGTACCTGAAAATGTAAATAGAAGCAATGGGTACGGAAAAATCTAGGAAAGTGAACAGGAAGTACAGGTGCGAGCATTACCATGGAAGACAAGAGATGGAAGAGAGACTCTCAGGCATAGACAATACAATAGAAGAAATAGATACACTGGTCAAAGAAAGTGTGAAATCTAAAAAATTCCTGAAACATAGCATCTAAAAAAATCTGGGAACTATGAAAGAAAAACCTAAGAATAAAAAGATTAGAAAGAGAAGAATCCTAGCTCAAAGGCACAGAAAAAAAATTGACAAAATCATAGAAAAAAATTCTAACCTAAGGAAGGACATTCCTATAAGGTACAAGAAGCTTATAGAATACCAAATAGATTGGACCAGAAAAGAAAGTCCTCTTGCCACATAATAACCAAAGTACTAAACATACAGAACAAGGAAGAAACATTAAAAATCTGTAAGGGAAAGAGAACAAGTAACATATAACAAAGGCAGACCTACTAGAATTCTACCCAGCTTCTTAACTGAGACTCTAAGAGCCAGAAATACCTGATAAATATCCTGCAAACTTTAAGACCACATGCATGAGCTCAGACAACTATACCCAGCCAAGCTTTCAATCACAGTTGATGGAGAAAACAAGTATTTCCTATTAAATTCAAATTTAAACAGTATCTATCAACAAATCCAGACAAACCAGAAAGAATATTTCAACTCAAGGAGGTTAGCTACATCTATGACAACACAGGAAATAAATAATCTCGCAGCAGTAAAAACCTAAGAAGAAAAGCACACACACACACACAGACACACACACACACACACACACAGACACACACACACACACACACACACCTACCACCAACAATAGCCAAGTAACAAAAATTAACAATCATTAGTCATTTATATCTCTCAATACCAATGGACTCAATTCCTAATTAAATAAACATAGACTAGACCTTTGTCGGTTGCGGGGTTGGTGAAGATCTTCTCCCAGTCAGTAGGTTGTCTTTTTGTCTTAGTGACAGTGTCCTTTGCTTTACAGAAGCTTCTCAGTTTTAGTAGGTCCCATTTATTCAATGTTGCCCTTAA
>NC_022013.1:1276643-1279535 GCF_000317375.1 Microtus ochrogaster | reverse complement strand
ATAAAAAAAATAAAAATAAATAAATAAAATAAACAAAAAAAAACATAGACTAGCAAAATGGATGCAAAAATAGAATTCATCCTTCTGCTACATACCAGAAACATACTTCAACATTAAGACAGACATTGCCTCAGAGTAAAGGGTTGGAAAAAGATTTTCCAAGCAAATGGACCAAAGAAACAAACTGGTGTATCCATTTTAATATCTACCAAAATACTTTCAACTAAAATTAATCAAAAGAGAAGGGGAAAGGCATTTCATACTCATCAAAGGAAAGATTTGCCAAGATGATCTTTCCATTCTTAACATCTTTGCTCCAAAAGCAAGGGCACCTATATTTGTAAAGGAAAGACTACTAAAACTTAATAACACACTGACCCTCACATATTGATAGTACTTCAATACCCCACTCTCACCACTGAGCAGGTCATTCAGACAAAACTAAACAGATAAGTTCATAATGAATTATGAATCAAATAAACCTAACAAATAGAACATTTCACTCAAACACAAAAGAATAAATCTTTTTAGAACCTCATGGAACATTCTCCAAAACTGATCACATACTTGGTCACAAAGCAAGTCTCAACAGATAAAAGAAATTAAAATAACCCCCTGAATCCTATCAGACCTCTACAGATTAAAACTCTATTTCAATGACAACAGAATCCTTCAAACTCACTTGTAGAAAGTGAACAATTCTCAATTGAATGACTGCTGAGTCAAGCAGAAATAAAGGAAGAAATTAAAGACTTCCCAGAATTCAATGAAAATAAATGTACAACATACCCAAAGTTAAGGGACAAAATGAAAGCTGTGCTAAGAGGAAAGTTCATAGCACTAAGTGATTGCATAAAGAGTTTGAAAAGGTCTCATACTTGTGACAACAGCACACCTGAAAGCTCTAGAACAAAAAGAAACAAACACATCCAAAAGTAGTAAACAGCAAGAAACAATCAAACTGAGGGATGAAACCCCAGTAAAATAGAAACAAAGAGAATAATACAAAGAACCAATGAAACAAAGAGTTGATTAATTGAGAAAATCAACAAAATAGACAAACCCTTATCCAATTTATCTAAAACATGGAAAGAATACCCAAAGTAATAAAATAAAAAAATATAACCACATACACTGAAGAACTCCAAATAATCATTAAATCATACTTTAAATACCAGTATTGCACAAAATTGGAAAGTCTGAAATTGATAATTTTCGTAATATATAACACTCAGCAAACTTAAATCAAGATTAGAAAAACAATTTAAATACACTCATAATCCCTAAGAAAAAAGAAACAGTCATTAAAATCTCTCAACCAGAAGAAACTCAGGATCAGACAGTTTTAGCATGGATTTCTATCAGACTTTCAAAGAAGAGCTAACTTTAATACTCCTAAAATTATTTCACAAAATTGAAACAGAAGGAATATCGCCAAATTCATTTGATGAGTCCACAGTTATTCTGACACTCAAACCACACAAAGATTCAATGAAGAAAGATAATTACAGATGATTTTCCCTCATGAACATTGATGCAAAAGTACTCAATAAAACACTCATACCAAATCTAAGAATACATCAGGAAGATCATCTACCATAACCAAATAGACTTCATCCCAGAGATGCAGGGATGGTTCAACATATGAAAATCAATCAATGTAATCTACCATATAAACACAAACTGAAGGAAAAGTAGTTCATGATCATATCATCAGATGCTGAAAAAGTCTTTGACAAAATCCAACACTCCTTCATGATGAAAGTCTTGGGAAGATTAGGGATGTAAAGGACATAGCTAAACATAGTGAGTAAAATTTACAGCAACTCTACAGGCAGCATCAAATCATATGCAGAGAAACTCAAAGCAATCCCACTAAAATCAGAATCAAGACAAGGCTGTACACTCTTCTCATATATATTTAACAGAGTACTTGAATTTCTAGCTAGAGAAATAAGACAATTGAAGGCGATCCAGAGGATACAAACTGGACAAGAAGTCAAAGTATCACTATTTGCAGATGATATGTTAGTTTACATGATCGCCCCCAAAAATTCTACCAAAGAACTTCTACAATTGATAAACATCTTTAGGGAAGTAACAGGATACAAAATAAACTAAAAAAAATATCAGTAGCCCTCCTATACACAAATGACAACTGGGCTGAAAAATGAATCAGGGAGACATCATCCTTCACAATAGCCATAAATAATATGAAATACCTGGGGTAACTCTAACCAAGCAAGTGAAAGACCCATATGAAAAAAACTCCAAGTTTTTGGAGAAAGAAAATGAAGAAGATATCAGAAGATGAAAAGATTTCCCATACTCATGGATTGGCAGGATTAACATAGTACTACAGATGGAGTGGAATCCCTATCAAAATTACACCACAATTCTTTACAGACCTTTACAGAGGATAATACTCAGCTTCGTATGGAAAAACAAAACCCCCAGGTGTTGGGGACTGTGGACCCCCAGACCCTGAATTTCCTCTGACTCCCTGCCTACCAGAGTAAACAACTTGTTTTTCTATGCTTGCAGCTGCTCTGAGCAAACAACTTGTTTTGCAGCTGCTCTGAACAGGAGACCCTCAGGAGTTCCTGATGGCTGGGGAGTGGTTTCTGGTGGGCTTGCAGCTGAGAGTTAGGGCATGGCCATTAGTCAAGGACACCCTATATAAGCTGCCCTGGAACACAATAAAAGGGCATTCTGGGCATTTTTGGCATTACCCATCTCTCTCTCTCTCTCTCTCTCTCTCTCTCTCTCTCTCTCTCTCTCTCTGTGTGTGTGTGTCTGTGTCTGTGTTTCAATCTCCAGTCCCTTGCCTGATTCACAAATCATACCATAGCGCATAGAGCAGGCATTGTGCTACACTGAGAGAGCCAAAAC
>NC_022013.1:1261332-1272248 GCF_000317375.1 Microtus ochrogaster | reverse complement strand
CCATTAATTCTCTTATTTCTCTGTTAGGTTTCTGTCTGATTGACCTGTCCATTGGTGAGAGAGGAGTGTTGAAGTCTCCTACTATTAGTGTGTGCGGTTTGATGGCTGCCTTGAGTTTTAGCAATGTTTCTTTTATGTATCTCTGATTTTAAACTGTACTACAGAGCTATAGTAATAAAAACTGTTTGGTTTTGGCATAAAAACAAGCAAGTTGATCAATGGAATGCAATTAAAGACCTAGATGTAAATTCACATACCTATAGCCACCTGATTTTGGATAAAGAATCCAGAAATACACAATGAAAAAGAAAGAAAGCACCTTCAACAAATAGTACTCATCTAACTGGGCATTAACATGTAGAAAAGTACAAACTGGTTCATACCAAACACACTGCACAAAACTCAAGTCCAAGTGGATCAATGTAAAATCAGATACACTGAACTTAGTAGAAGACAATGTGGGGAATAGCTTTGATTGAATTGCCACAGAAGATAACTTCCTAAACAGAACACCTGCAGCACAGGCACAAAAGGATAGTTTGTAAATGGGACCTCATGAAACTGAGAAGCTTCTGTAAGGCAAAAGACCATCTCAATAGGATAAAATGCCAGCCTATAGAATGGAAAAACATTTACATTTGACAAAGGGCTAATATCAAAAATATATAAAGAACTCAAGAAACTTAACATCAACAAACCAAATAATCCAATTAAGAAATAGGTACAGTACGTGCAGTAAGATCAAACTGTACCTATTTTTTAATTGGATTATTTGGTTTGTTGATTTTAAGTTTCTTGAGTTCTTTATATATTTTTGATATATAGGTGGGTGGTCTTTGGACTTCCCACAGGGCAGGGAACCCTGATTGCTCTTTGGGCTGACGAGGGAGGGGGAATTGATTGGGGAAGGGGGAGGGAAATGGGAAGCGGTGATGGGGAAGAGACAGAAATCTTTAATAAATAAATAATTAAAAAAAATAGGTACAGATCTAAACAGAGGATTCTCAATAGGAATCTCAAGTGACCAAGAAATATTTAAAGAAATATTCAACATCCTTAACCATCTTGGAAATGCAAATCAAACCACTTTGAGGTTCCATCTTACACCCATCAGAATGGCTAAGATCAAAAGCACAAGAGACAGCTCATGCTGGTGAGGCTGTGGTGCAAGGGAAACACTCCTCCATTGTTGGTAGGAGTGCAAAGTGATACAGCCACTTTGAAAATCAATATGGCATTTCCCAGAAAATTGGGAAATGACATACCTCAAGACCCAGAAATACCTGGGCATATATCCAAAGGGTTCTCCATCCAACCACAAGAACATAGTCAGAAACTGGAAACAGCCTAGGTATCCCTCAAACAAAGAATGAATAAAGAAAATGTGGCTCATTTACACAATGTTTTTAACTCAGTTGTTAAAAAAAATGGCATCATGGATTTTTCAGGCAAATGGATAGAACTAGAAAAAATCACCCTGAGTGAGGTAATCCAGACTCATAAAGACAAGGGTGTTATGTACTCGCTTACAAGTGGACATTGGCTATTAATTAAAGGATAATCATGTTACAATTCACAGACACAGAAAGGCTAAGTATCAAGGAAGGTTCAAGGAGGAACATAGATCTTCCTTGGGAGGAGAAATAGATTTTGCAGGTGGCCTGCGGGAGGGTAGGGATGGGAACAGGAGGGACCAGATAAGTGGAGGAAGGATGGAGGGAGTACTGGGAAAGATGACAAGAATTGGGGGGCATTTTAATGTGATGAAGAAATCTAAAGCAGTGGAAATTTCCTGGAATCTGTGGGAGTGACCCTAGCAAAGCCTCCTAAAAATAGGAAGAGATACAGAGCCTGAACTAGCTTCCTTCTTTAACCAGGTAAGGCTCCTAGCAGTGGGTCTGGGATATCAACCTAGTCACAAAACCTTTGACCTACCTGCAAGCCAGATGTATTGGGGTAACGGTGGCACAGACCTTTAGGATTGATCAGCCAATGACTAGTCCAACCTGAAGCCCTTGCCACAAGATGGATCCCACACATGACACTGCCCAGATGGTCAGGAGTCAGAGACAGGACATCACAGAGACCTGGATAGAACCAAACACAACTGGGAAAAACAGTCAGTGAAATGATTCCTAATGTTATCCTGCTATACTCACAAGTCAGTGTCTATTGTCACCAGGATGGTGTTATCCAGCAACTGATGGGAGCAGAGGCCAGAGTGGAGATGTCTCTGATTCTTTTGCCTGTGCTTGGCACCCTTTTCCTCCTTCTGGGTTGATTCCCCCTGCCTTGATATGAAGGTTTGTGCCCAGTCTTATTGTTTCTTGTTAGTCTATGTTTAGTGGATATCCCTGGGAAGCCTGATCCTTTTAGATGGGAAATGGAGGAAGAGTGGATCTGGAGGAGAGGGGAGGTGATAGGGAAGGGACTGGGAGGATTGGAGAGAGGGAAACTGCAGTCTGGATGCATATGCGAAGAATAAAAGTTTTTTAAAAAGAAATTTTAGAATCAATAATATAAAAATCATACAATCGATGTCATCTTACTTCTGCACCTAGAAATATAAGATTAGAATGGAGGAAATGGCTCAATGGTTTAGAGTTCACGCATAGTTCAATTTCTGGAAGCCATGTAGGAAGCTTTAATCCTTGCTCCCATGGTAAGATGTGAGATGGAGACATGAGAATTCCCTGGAAGTTCATGGGTGACTAGCCTGGAATATGCAGCGCCGTGTCAGAAATTTAACAAAAGAAACCCAACTTGACAAGGAAAGCAAGAACCAATCCCTAAAAGTTGTCCTAAGACCTCCACATGTGCACTGTGATACACATGTGACTTTACACACATTTGCACACTAAAGGACACACGCCACAAAGGGGGCACAAGATGATGCTGGTGCTACTTTTTTGTCTAAATATAGCAAGCATTTAAAGATTCCTTTTGTGCTGTATGAAAATATGTTTCATGGCTGATGTATGAAAGGTCTTGGATGAGGGAGTTCACAAAAATGATATTGAGGCAGATTGTGGGGTTAAGAAGTTTAATCGAAGAGTTATTAACACCATGGACAGAAGAAAGGACAGAAAAAAAAACCAGGCTGTGAGCAGAGTTCATTGTTCAGGCCCCAGCTGTGGAACAAACACCAATCAGGAATCTAAGGAGAGCAACCAGGACCCATGTGGAAGAGATGGGGTGTCTCTTTTTTAGAGCTTTCTGAGGATAGGGGTTTCACAGTACAAGCTATAGACAGGCTCTCTGATTGCACCATGGGAGGCAAGAAAGGGTGTAAGGAACGAGGACATGTGGCCACCTGTATCCCCTTTGGTGTAAACTCACTCCCTACGGAAGAGATCCTGGCATCTTGGAGTCTATGTTGAGATTCATTGGCAGTGTCTCTGTACAAAGTCTGTATCTGTGAGAGAAGAATGGCTGCAGCGTTTTTGTGTCCTGAACAATGGCAGGATCCCAACATTATATTCTCATAACCTCTAATTCATAGAGCCTCACACTATTCTCTCACTACTAAATATTGTTGGGAGCACATTACTTGCTAAAGTTCTTTGTAAATATGGTATGGCTATATTGAGTGTTTTAATTAGCCCCTGATATTAGATATTGATAGTATATTCCTGGTGAGTTTTTAAATGTGTAAGTGTTAAGTGTCTTTTCTATTGTCATAGATTGCCAATACTCGTGGTCATTTAACAAAATGTAAGCAATTCACTGTGCCCCCATACACAGGCACTCTATAAAAGTGTCTGCTAAATGTGGCTTTCCTGGCATCGCTTTTCCACATCTTCAAACATTACGATCTAAATTTAGACCAGAGAGTCCAGTGCCATATGCAGCAAAGGATAGTTTTAAATGTGCCCAAACACAAAACCATAAGCTAACTTAAAGCATTCCGAGTTCGTTTTCTATAGTGTGTGTGTGTGTGTGTGTGTGTGTGTGTGTGTGTGTGTGTTGGCGTGCATGCGCAAGACTTGATTGTGCAATTCTGAAATATCAACATTGTAGGTGACAATGTTATGTCACAATGTACAAAGGTTGGAAACGCCTTCAATTTTATTATTTTCTTTAATTTTGAAAGAGATCGGATGTGGGTTTTGGGTTTTATGCTAGTTATTTTGATTTCCTCCTCGATGCATAGGCGCTCTGACTTCCTGCTGGGAACTCAGCATCTTGAGTATGTCCATGTGTATGGTAGCCCTCAAGATCAGTGTCTTCAGCTGCCTTTGGGGCTTAGCTCTTCCAAAATGAAAGAATGTAAAGTTAGAATCCAGCCCAGGCTGCTGCTCAGGCCACAGTGCCTCTGCAGCTCCTCCCTTCCCACAGATACTGACAGGGCCGCTACTGGGCACTGTCTGTGAGTCTCTAGCTAACAGGCTTCCCGATGCCAGGGAAGCGATTCTACCTCAAAAAGAGATACTAGTGTTCACATACTGCTCCCCAACCCTCTCTGCCTCCTCCTGGGAATCAGAGAGCCTGCCTACAGGATTATGCCATAAAACCTCCCCATTTTCACAAGCACAAAAGAAGGAACCAGAACTCTGTCATATGAACCCTGTTTTCTTTCCTCAAACCCTACCATGCTGTTGTCTGTCTGTTCGTGGCATCAGTAACTCCTAGAATAAATTCCTTACTCCCCAGTGACACATCTCATTGTCCCTCTTGAACCCATATATGAGACCTTTCCCAGAATAGGAATTTGTGGGATACAAGAAAGACAGCTCAAAGGTTGAGAGAGAGCACTGACTGATCATTCAGAGAACCCAGGTTTTTGCGCCAGCACCCGCATGGTAGCTAACACTGTCTGTAATTCCATTTTCAGGAGAACCAATCTTCTCTTCTCACCTCTATGGGCACTGCCCACATGTGGTATATATATATTCATGCAGGCAAATGTTTATACACAGGAAATAAAAACAACAAATGCTTCTTAAAAAGGGGTTTGTCTTCTGTTTTTCTCACTCAAGAGCATAAATGTGACCATATACAGCTGATGAGCAGGGTCCATACATGGAAACTTACACAAAAGATTATTTTTAAATCAGCCATTCTTCCTGTGTGCATTTAGAGGCTACATTCTTTGTTCTTTAGTATGCTTGAACATGTATATGTGTGTGCATGGAGATCACAGGACACCGAGCTGTTTTTTTCAGGCATCTATCATTTTTTATGACAGGGTCTCTTGCTAGTTTGGAATACACCAAAAAGGAGAGGTTAGCTGACCAGAAATCCCCAAGGATCTTCCTGGCTCTGCCTTTTTGGTGCCGGATTACATTCACACACCGCCACCCAAATTCTTTGCCTGGGTTCTGGGGATCAAAGTCATGTTTGCAAGGCATGCAATGTTCTGACTGAGCTGTCTCCTGAGCCCCTGCATCAGTCAATCTTGACAGTCACTTGATTGTCCTGTGCCATGGTGACCAGAGGCTGCTATGCAGGTGATTAAGTTGGACCATTATGGTTTCTAGGTATGTCCTTTAAATTTTCCTGCCACTGCCACCATCAGGTTCCCTGTGTCTTGTAATGATACCAAGAGGCCAGTCATCTTCACAGAATTGAACTGAATATATGGGTCTCTGTCTCCCACTAGAGAGTCCCTTGCTGCTGGACTGGCTCAGAAAGTTCAAGGCCTGCTCAGAACATGCCATATGATAGTTCTGGGCCAATGAACCATCCTAGTTTTCTTCAAACAGACTAACCCTAACTTAGGGAAGGAAAACCCTGCAGAGGCTTTAAAAATCCCACCCTTCAAGAAGTGATTTTTTTTTTACTTTCTGTGTCCCCCCCCCCCTGCTCTACAGAGGGTCTTTTTCTTTGTATGTTTGGTACATATGCCCCCTTCCAAAATGAAAAGAATCATGATTTTTTTTTCAGCTGCTGATTCTGTCTGTGGTGTTTGTGATTTTCTGATGCTACCTGGTACACTTCATGTTTTCCCTGCCCTTTAATTCTTTTTTATTATTATTATTTTTCTCTTATACGTTGAATCCTGGCCATTTTCCCCTCTCTCCACTCCTCCCAGTCCCCCTACACACACCTCTCCTCTCTCCCAGATCCACTCCTCCTCTGTTTTCCTCTAAAGATAAAAGAGCCGTCCTCCCAGTGATATCAATTGCACACGGTATATCAAGTTGTAATTAAGACTAGTCACAAACACCTATGTCTGACCGAGGCAACTCAGTAGGAGGAAAACAGTCCCAAAAGCAGGCAAAAGAGTCAGAGACACCCCTCCCCCACTCTTAGGAGTCCCACAGAACACCCAACTACATTACCATAACATACGCAAAGGACCAAGCTCAAACCCATACAGAGTCTGGGTGTCACTTCAGTCTCTGTGATCTCCAATGAGGACTGATTATCGGATTCTGTGTGACATGTCCTTGTAGTATTCGTGACCCCTCTGGCTTCTACAATCCTTCCCCCTCACTCCCTGCTTCTTCTAGGTCCTCCCCCACCCCGGCTTCTACTAGGTCCCCCTTGCTCTGCCTAATGTTGAGCAATGGCTCTCTGCATCTGGCTCCCATCAGTTGCTGGATGATGCCCCTGTAATGGCAATTTGGCTAACCACTGATCTATGAGTACAGGAGAATATCATTAGTAATCATTCCATTGTATTTTGTACTATCCTGGGTCTCTGGGCTATCCAGCCTCTGGTTCCTGGCCACTGGCAGAAAAAAAAAAAAACAACAAACCTATTCAGAACCCCCTAGATAATATTCTAAGACCCTGAGACTGTATTACTTTTACCCACTGAGTCAGCTATCTAGTCCCCATATTTTTTTGGGGGGGGGCAGGATTCCAAGAAAGGGTTTCTCTGTGCAACAGCCCTAGCTGTCCTGGAACTAGCTCTGTAGACCAGGTTGGCCTCGAACACACAGAGATCCACCTGCTTCTTCCTTCCAAGTACTGGGATTAAAGGAATGAGCCACCACTGCCTGGCCTAGTTCCCATGTTTTAACTTTGGGCTTTTGAGAGCCTGAACCCTTGCCCATTAATTCAGTGAGTGTGTCCTGATCTCTACTCATTCTTTGGCACATCCACTATTTCTGATAACTGTGTGTTAAACACTGGCAATTCTCTAGCATTGTGCATGACACTGAAGAAAAAAGTAGTAAGAAAAGTAAGTCTAATCCCTAACTTCACAGATTCTGGTGAGAACAAGTTTGGGGGTGGGAATAATGTATATTTTACTGCTAAATTATCATACTTTGTTTGAACTCGTTGACAAGCTGGCTCAGGAAGCAAAGTTGTGTTCCTTCATCCCCATTTCAGATCCAAGAAGTTTAGTCTCAAAATGTCCAGCTAATCATTTTTCTTATTCTAGCTCTGTCATGATTTTTGGTTTGCATGAAAACATATTTGATAATTAAACTATAAAATCCATTATGAAACTCCACATCTTCCATTCCAAATGTTTACCCCAACTGCATAGATGCTCACAAAGATGTATAGACTTTTGGTCTGGTTAATTTCAGTGTGTGATGGTTTGTGGTTTTTTAATCACTAGTTTTTATAATAGTTTGTGAAATAAATTGAAAATATTTTCCCCAAAGATGTTTTGTCTGGGAATAGACCAGCTTCCCTAACTCTCAAATGGAGGGAGGAAACAACCAAACAGTGTGCCCTTTTCCTCTGGGTCACAAAGACCAGGACAGCCCAATAATCCTAGCAGTGCAGTAGTGGCACACATACTTCGGTGGCCACCAACAGCCCTCTGATTGGACAGCATTATTTAGTGTGTCCTATCTGAGCACCCAAATGGATGGAAGTTCTATTCACAGTTAAATGCAGGAGAATAAGAATTACCCTCTGTTCCCTTTTCTCCCAGCCTGAACTTCCAGATAATCACTCACAGCCTGGTCATTCATGACTGGGAAAGAACTTTGCAGTAGTATTCTTCCATGAAAACAAAGGAGAACAAACCTTCTAATTTTTACCCTTACATGGGGCTCTAGGGGCAACCTTCTTGCTTTATTGAGAGATGGAAAGAAGAGGGGAAAGGGGAATATTTTTAGGTCCAAAGACTACAAAAACAGCTTTCTTACTATCCAGAATAACTTCTGCAATGTCCACAAAACAAAAAGGACTTTAACAGTTCAGCACTATAAAAAGAATGTACCAATGGCCTGGAACAACTCATTTTAAGACATGTATTGTTTAGACTACAAATTCTGGACAACTTTGCCTGTTTCTCTTCTACTTTACCAGTTTATTCCTGTTCAACAGCCATAAAAATAACGTGAGCAGAACAATGCCTCATTTCACCTAGAATTATATCCTCTTCCTTTCGGTTCCTTTCTTTTTTTTTTTTTTTAGCAACCATTTACTTGTATCCTTCAGGCAGGAATTGACTGAGATAACAGCCCTGAAAGCAGAGTCCTTACAATTGTAATGTCACCCCGAATCCTTCTCCTGGTCTAACAGATAGCAGGGCCTTCATTAAACTTATCTCCAGGAGACGGGGCGGCACCTGGTAGTCACCAAGCTATTTGTTCAGTCTTTGCCCCTGTCAGCCTCCCCTTTACTTTGTTTCTTTATCAAATACCTGCTGGAGGAGCTGAACCAGGCAGTGAGCGGTTGCTAACAGTGAGTTACTTCTTCTTCTTAAAAGGAAACAGCACTGTAGAAGCTAACAGGGGTGCATCCTAGTTTCTTTCCTGTTGTGATAAAACACTCTGACCAAAAGCAGCCTAGGGGGAAGTCAGGGCAGGAACTTAGGCAGTATCTTAAAGTAAAAATCATGGAGGAATGCTGTTTGATTGCCCATTCACAGGCTTAGCTAGCCTTCTTATATTGCCCAGGACAGCCTGTGCAGGGAATGGTGTTGCCCACACCAATCAATCAACAATCAAGACAAATCCTCACAGGTATACCTACCGATCAAAGTGATCTGGGCAATCTTTCCATTGAGCATCTGACTTGCTTCTCAGATGATTCTCTGCTGTGTTAAGCTGGCAATTAAAGACAACCATGACAAGGATATAGAGAGCCAGATCCTGGTGTTCCTCATGCCTCAGGAAGCAGCTTGCAAGGGCCACTTCAGACACAAGCACCAAGACACCAGGCTGGACTCCTTCTGTCACTGCTACTGTGTGGAGTCCAGCACAGACTGCAGTACTCATTTTTGCCCTATCTTATCATACACACCTTAGCACAACAGCATTCTAAACTGCAAATCAGCTAATGTCTCTCTCCAGCTACTGTCTCACAAAAGAACACTGTTAAGGTATTATTAAGTACTGAGTCATTAGCACAAGGTCCCTCACTCTATTGACTCTTATCTCTCATATCTTTTCATTCTGGGTTAACCTCATGTCTTTTATACAAAAAAAAAAGAAAAGCGTAGTGATGATGAGGTGAGCAAGCCTGCTTTTTGTCCCGTCTGGCTACCACATGGCTAGCTTTACACCCAAAAAAAACAACACACAAATTGTATTCTTTTAAACACTGCCTGGCCCATTATATCTAGCCTCTTCTTGGCTAACTCTTACATGTTCGTTTAACACATATCTAGTAATTTGTGTAGCACCATGAGGTGGTGGCTTACCGGGAAGGATTCAGCATGTCTGACCTGGTGGCTGGCTCCATCGCGGCTGCCTCACTGCCTTCTTTCTCCCAGCATTCTGTTCTGTCTACTCCGCCTACCTAATTTTCTGTCCTATCAAAGGGCCAAAGCAGTCTCTTTATTAACCAATGAGAGTAACACATAGATAGAGGACCCTCCTCCATCAGAAAAAGAAGGAAGGAAAGGAAGAGAGAAAGAAAGAGAGAGAGGAAGGAAGGAGGAAAGAAGGAAGGAAGGAGTGGGGAAGGAGGGAGGGAGGAAGAGAAGGAAAGAGGGAGGGAAGAAGAAAGGAAAGGAAGGAGGAAGGGAGAGAGAGGGAGGAATAAAGGAGAGGGGGAAGAGAGAGGGAGGGGGAGGAAAGGAGAGAGGGAGAAACCGAGGAGGGAAGAACAGAGAGAGGGAGAGAGGAAGGAAGGGAACAGAAAAAAAAAAAACCTTTTCAATCTGTTGTCCAGACTGATAGCCTTTTCTGGCTATCCTTCTGTATGTCAGCCCTCAACCACTCCCTGATTCCCTCTCAATCTGTGGGAGATAAAGGGCATGTTTGTATTTTAACCATCCCAGCAGGAACAAAGGCAATAGAGAGAGACATTTCATCCCCTCCCCTTTGGCTATTAGATCATTGAAAGAATGGACCCCAAGATACTAGAACTCCATCAAGAATCTCATGCTGAAAGAAGTAGAAGTTTGGGGCCTGTTGCCAGTCAAAGGTGGGGGAACTTGTCTTCCATGGAGGAGATTTAAAAAATATCAATATTTATCAGGCCACCTTATAAGAGTGTCTAGAGGTCAGTGATGGGCAGGACCGTACCTTGACCGTGACAGAACAGCTACACATAACTTTTGCTCTCTGTTCAAAACTGAACCTCATGTCAGGAGCACCATGAGGACAGACTTGGGGAAAGGGGAATGGACACTGGGCCTCTTTAATCAATCAAATAATCAAACAGATAATAAATAATCTCTTTTCTTCTTTTTGCTATTACTTACTTGTTCAATTTCTCATTAGAGATGGGTGATCCAGCCTAGGTTTTAAGACTTCAGAGACCAGGCTCTGAAGCTCAGAGCTTACTCTGCTACTACACATGGAATGATCCTCTGAATTTAAGTCATGTTTTTATATCTCATTTTTATAGTAATATGAAATTAAATTCTCTTGCCCTAAGTATTTATCATATCCTATAAGGCATATAAACAAGTGCCTTTTTGTCCTACAGACACCTGGTGCACTGTTGAGACTCAAAAGTTGTTCTGGCTTTGTGGGGGCCTAGCCAGTTTGGATGTTCACCTTCCTAGACCAGGATGGAGGGGGGAGGACTTCGGACTTTCCACAGGGCAG
>NC_022013.1:1243555-1261212 GCF_000317375.1 Microtus ochrogaster | reverse complement strand
TTTTTTCTTTCTTAATAAAAAAAAATAATAATAAAAAACAAACAAAAAGTGGGAAAGACCCAGTTCTTGTCTTACAGGAGCAGAAGCAGAAAGAACTGTGGGACAAGCAAGCCACTGATGATTATATAATGAGGAGAAGCTACATCTCAAGAGGTTCAAAAGTATATTAAATTTCATTACTTTTAGTTTTAGGGGCTTTTTGTTGTGTGTACTTATGTATTGTGTGTGTCTGTGTGTGTGTCTATGTGTGTGTGTGTGTGTGTACTTTGTCTCCTGAGGCAGGACGTTTCATTGGCCTGAAGCTCAATCATAAATTAAGCTGATTGGCCAATAAGCCCTAGGGATACTGGACCTCACCCCCAGTGCTGGGATTACAAGTACTGTTTCTTTTTAATGGGCTTTGGGGAATCAAACTCAGGTCCTCCTGCGTTCCAGGCAAACCCTACACCAGCTGAGCTCTTTTCCTATTTCACACAAATGTTTCTTAACGAGAAGGAAGGCTACGAGCCTGAAAATGTGGTTGGCTGAGGCTATTTCATCTTTTGTTTGTGGGGATAGTGATAGATAATGTTGTTTATTCAGTCTGTGGTCCTCTGGTTGTCAGCATTAATACAAATCCCAGCCACACTTCTTATTAGCCCTAGAGACTTGGGTGACTTGCCTGCTTTAGTTATCTGTGAAATGGGCCTGTGAGGATTGGATTAAATTCAGTACAAAAGGAGCTTATGTTACTTCTTGGAGTATATTTGTATTTCTATTACTGTGTTTATATTTTGACTGTGTGTGTGTGTGCATGTTTAAGCATGCTGCACTCATGCGTGTGCTGTTTCTGTGTACATGGATGCAGAGCCACCCAGAGGCTAGAAGAGCACACCTGATTCCCTGGAGCTGCAGATACAGGCGCTTCTGAGATGCCTGACAGCACTGGTAACCGTCGTCTGGTCCTCTGGAAGAGCAATACAGGAGCTTAACAGCTGGGAGGGCTCCCCAGCTCAGGTGTTTCTTCTCAGTATGAAGAGTGAAAATCCCCAGGCCAGCTCAAGCCCACATTTCCAGGCCAGCTCTCTTCTCCCATCTTGGGGTAGCTCTGCCAAGGCCAGAAGCAGAGGCTGAGAACTGGGTGGGAACCACACCAAGAGCTGCAGCGGCAGGAGCTGCAGCGGCAGGGCCAGGAAAGAGCAGAACAGGAATTGATGGCAAAATGAGCATGTCGCAGGCATCCTTCCCTTGTTCCTTCCCTTCGCGGAGCTGACTAATTAAGATCCAACACCTTCCTTCCTTGGTCCTTTTTCATTTTCACAGTTTTGATTCACAGAAAAAGTCAGTATCAATGTTTCTTAACATGTTCCAATTACTTTTTCTTTTGTGAAAATAAAAAGACAAATTAAACACACCCTGCCAAAGACATTCCTCATTGTTTGTTCACGGTGGTGCACCTAAATATTTTCTCCATGCTCTGGAAAAAGAAAAATAAAGGCATTCCTTTAGCAGCCTCTTCTGGGCACGGGCAGACTCCAATGCTGGTTCCTTTCCGGAAATGGCAATGCCAACTTGGTGAGGTTCTCCAGTAGCTCCCTGAAGGAGCAAGTGATGGATGCTTGCTCTATAAGCTTCCAGGCAAGGGGTTAAGCTAGGTTGGCATGAGAACCATAGGAACGCCTGGCTCCCACATGTATCCTCCACAAGGGCTTTCAAAGTGCTTTTTGCAAGTCTATTTTAAGGGCTTCTCCTTCCCTGGCTATGTCCCTGACCTCACAGCTTCTGAACACCAGCTCGGAGCTATTTTTATGCTTGTGATGATGGTTTCCGGCTAAGGCACAAGCCTATCGCCTTTACCGGGCCTCTCTTTGACAGCACAGACTGTGGAGAGCTGTGGAGGGTGGTTCTCAGCTGCAGGGAATGGACTTGGCCTCATTAGCCAGGCTCTCCTCGCACAGCCAGGGGCTGCAGCACAGTCTTGCAGCACTCACACTTAGCTCTTTCTCCTAATACTTTTGGTTCCTCTATTCTTTTACTGTTCCCCATTCCATTTCTTTAAAACTTCCCTGAATAGGCTGCCTCCCCAACCTTCAGGCCATGCCAGTCCTGTGTCTAGAGTTATAGGCCTGACCATCGGTCTTTAAGAATTTGGTGGAAGGGAGCAGAGTTGGCAAAGTTTGCCTTGCAATCACATGGACCCAAGTTTGAACCTCAAAAACCATAGAAACTATTGCAGTGGTGTGCACTTGGACTCCCCGTGCTAGGAGACAGACCGGCTCAGTGGTCAGCCAACCCAGCCTACCTGATGGGGTCCAGGTCAACATGAGACTCATCTCAAAATACTAGATGGATGGTACCAGAGTGTTTGATATCTGATGTTATCTTCCAACCTACACACACACACACACACACACACACACACACAAACACAATCACATGTGTGGACAAGCATGTAAGCACAAAAGAATTTACTTTGATAATAATACTTACTAGAAAAAAAAACAACAGAAAAAGAAACTTTTTAAATGTTCTGCTGTCCACTCAGGATTTTTTTTTGTTTTGAGACGGAGTTTCCTGTAGCATTGGATCCTGTCCTGGAACTGGCTCTTACAGATTATATATCTCATGGAGTAGGCCTTAAATTCAGTTTTTAAAGTGTACAGTTTCTCCTATAATGTCTGTGCCACTATTGCACCAGTATATCTTGCCAATTAAGTTGCTACTGTAGGTCACAGTTTATAGCTGGATGATATTGGTAATTGCTTTTCTGATAGAGTGCTAAGTACTGACGTGGGATGTCCTTCTCTACGTGTGTTGTTTTTATTGATTGACAAATAAAGCTGTTTTGGCCAATGGCTTAGCAGAGTAAGCTGCACAAAGAGAAAGAGAGTAGGTGGAGTAAGAGAGATGCCATGTAGCTGCCAAAGGAGAGAGACACCACTAGAACCTTACCACTGGTAAGCCACAGCCTCGTAGAGATACACAGATTAATACAAATGGGTTAATTCAAAATATAAGGGTTAACTAGGAATTTGCTTGAGCAAAACAGTGGCCATTATTTGAGTCTGGGTGGCCAGGAAACGAATGAGCAGCCTCCAATTACATTAGAGTACCTTTCAGCCCATGAGTGCTAATGAGTAGGGGTGAAGTGTATAGTTGGGCATAAGGTTGAATTCCTGTTGTAATAGGAGTGGCGGGGCTGCATTCCCAGCACCCCGGCCACCTGCTAGCTTATGCCCCAAAATAACAACACACAAATTGTATTCTTTTAAACACTGCTTGGCCCATTATATCTAGCCTCTTCTCGGCTAACTCTCGCACCTGGACTAGCCCATTTCTAATAGAGTGTGTAGCACCGAGGTGTGCTTACCAGGAAGATTCTAGCCTATGTCCATCCTGGGCCGGAGCTTGATCGCGTCTGCCTCAGAGAGCAGAGTTATCGCGTCTGCCTGGGAGAGGGGAGCATGGCGTCTCTGAGCTCACTTCCTCTTCCTCCCAGCATTCTGTTCTGTTTACTCCACCCACCTATGTTCTAACCAATAAAATGGGCCAAGGTAGTTAGCCAATGACCTTCCTCCATCAAATTCCTTGTGTTCAGTGGCATATGAAGAGTAACCAATAGCCATGCCAATAGCCTGTGATGTTTGGGGGAAGGGTTTATGGGACACCTTTTGCCAATGATGCAACACAATGTGACCTATTCTTGAAACTGAAGGTTTGACTTGGTGGTTTAAGATGTCAAGTTGGGGCATTATCCCCCTGAGTATATTGGGACCCTATTTAAATTTCATTCATATATTCAGATATTTTAGGAAGGTACTACAGTAGTAGGTTTCCATTTTGGCTTTTCAAAAGTCCTTTGTGCTAGTTGTCCCTCCCCATGACCTCTTTTTCCCCATACTCCTCCTCAATTTAATCCTCCTATTCTTATTCTTCCTTTGTCTTTTTATAACACCGTATTCTATGTTCCCTTTCTTGAAAAATACCTTCTCACTCCTGGTCATGTACTAGACATCTAATTTCTGTGGTTATTAAAATAATAGCACACATATCAAAAAAGCTGACATCTACATATAAAAGAAAACATATAACCATTGTCCTTTGAGGTTTGTTACCTCACTCAGGATGATGGTTTCTAGATCCATCCATTTAACTGGAAATTTCATTTTTCTTAATAGGTGAATAATATTTCATTGTGTAACTGTACTGCAATTTTAGCTCTTTTCAGTTTCTGGCTCTTATAAATGGAGTCATAATCAGCATGAATGAGCAAATGTCTCTGTTGTAAGATGTGGAGTGCTCTGGGTATATTCCCAAAGAGATAATATGGATGGATCTAGTGATAAATTGATTTTTGACTTTTTATGGGACCTCCACATTCCTTTCTATAGGGGCTATACTAGTTTGTACTCCCATCAGCAAGAAATAAGTGTTTCAATTTCCTGGCATGTGCTGCCATTTGTTTTAGTTAAATGAAATATCACAGCAGTTTTAATTAGCATTTCCCTCATTACTAAGGATATTGAACATTCTTTTAAGTGTTTCTGAGCCATTTGTGTTTCATTTTTTTGGGAAATCCATGTTTAGTTCTATGCCCCATTTTTAATTGGGCTGTTTCCTTGGTGTTGTTTTATTAGCTCTTTGTTTATCCTAGATACTAACTGTCTATAAAATGTATAATTGGTAAAGATCTTTTCCCATTCTCTAGGCTGCCACTTTGCTCAAATGGTGTCCATTGCCATACAGAAGCTCTTTAGCTTCACGAAGTACCATTCATTCATTGTTTGTCTGAACACCTTGCTATCAGTGTTCTGCTCTATAAGTCCTTTCCTATACTAATGAATGCTAGCAGATTCTCCACTTTCTCTTATAACAGATTCAGGGTGTCCAGTCTTATGTATAGATCCTTGCCTCATTTAGAGTTGGGTTTTGTGCAAGGTGTTAGCTATAAATCTATTTTTAGTCTTCTAATGCTGCTATCCAGTTTGACCAGTATCAGTTGTTAAAGATGCTGTCTTTTCTCCAGTGTGTACTTTTAACTACTTTTATATATATATTCATTCATAGGTGTGTGGACTTATGTTTGAGTCTTCAAGTCAATTCCACTGATCAACATATTTGTTACTATGCCAATACCATGCTGGGGTTTGTGGTTTTCTATTTGTTTTTACTATAGCTCTGTAATACAACTTGAAATGATGGCAATACCTTCTGCAGTTCTTGAGTATTCATGATTACTTTAGCTGTGCTGGCTTTTGTGTTTCCATTTGAAGTTAAAGATTACTTTTTCAAATTATGCCAAGAATTTTGATGGGGCTTTAATTAAATCTGTAGATTGCTTTTAGAAGGTAGACCATTTTGCTAACATTGACCCTACCAGTCCACAAGCATGGGAGATCTTCCCATCTTCTTGGTTCTCCTTCAAGTTCTTTCTTTATGTTTTAAAGGTTTTATTATACAAATCTTTCACTTACTGTGTTAGAGTTTTCCCAATATATATCTTTTTGAGGCTATTATTAAAGGTATTGCTTCTTTGATTTCTTTCTCAATATGCTTATTATTTGTATGTAGAAATGCTACTCATTTTGGGGTGTTAATTTTGTTTCTTGCTACATTGCTTAAGTGATTTATCATCTATAGAAGTTCTTTTGTGGAGTCTTTAAAGTAATTTCTATATCAATATTATAATCTGTAAATAAGGATAGTTTGACTTCTTCCTTTTTGTTTGAATTACCTTGTTTTCCCTCCATTATCTTATTGCTTTATCTAAGACTTCAAGGTCTATATTTACTAGATATGCAGAAAGTGGGCATACTTGTCTTATTCCTGGTTTTAGTGGAAATGCTTTGAGTTTCTCTCTGTTTAGGATGATGTTCTTTGTGGGCTCACTATAAACTGCCATTATTATGTTGGGGTATGGCCCTTATATCCCTAGTCTCTCCAGAGCATTTATCATGAGGCATTATTCAATTTTAACAGAGACCTTTTCTGCATCTAATGAGATGATCATGTGTTTTTTGTCTTTTAGTCTGATTGTGTGGTAGATTATATTTACTGATTTACATATGTGAAACCATCTCTGCATCTCTGGGATGAAGAGAGCTTTATCATAGTGGAGAGGAAATCCCTTCTGTCAGCTCTCATATCTTAGGGAAGTGACCTGGCACCCAGATAGCAAACCTATTATTTAAAATGGGCAGGTTGTATAGACAGTTCACATGATTGTAGAGCATTTTTTTAAAGTAACTATTAAAGTTTGCATAACATGAGGTGGGGTGGAACAGCTTGTGGATCTTGTAAGATTCAGGAGATTGTGAGACTTGTGTGCTTTATTTACTACCTCATCCTTTTAAGTTTTCTTTACTTCCTGAATCTCTTTGAGCCTTGTTCCAGAATGGATTGCTTAAGGTCAGAAGGAAAAGCTGCACAAAAGTTCAAGTAAATCCTTCCTCTATTTGAAAAGTAATAATGATAATAATAATCAATATACTGAAGCCAGGAGATATAATTTGGTGGTTAAGAGTGCTCACTGCTCTTGCGGAACACAGGGGTTCAGTTCCCAGCATCCACCTCAGGCAGCTTATAACTACCTGTAGCTCCAGCTCCAGGGGATTGGACACCCTTCTCTGGCTTCTGCAGGCTTCTACATGCACATAATGCATATAAACTTCTATAGGTACATGCATATACATAAACAAAAAATAAATTTTAATAATATACTAAGCTGTGCTGGATGTAGGGGTTCTGAGAACAAGGAAGAATGACACATCAGGAATCCTGGAGTCAAACTGCCACAGCCCCAATGTGGGAGGCAATTCTGAAGTGGAGTGCCCAGTACTGACAAGGCATTCATGTATTCGTGCAGCAAGCTCAGCACTGAATTGTACATTGGAAGAAAGCTGTAATCTCAGAGGCTAACTCTGATGAAAATGTGGATACTGGAGACAGAGAGAGATGGAGATTAACATGTGCAAAAGGCTATTTAACAGAGCAAGACTGGAAATCTTTCCCCATTTGAGCCACATACAAAACTGAGCATGCTCACTCAAGGAAAGCCCATACTATACAATCATAGCAGAGGTAGGTGTCCTATAAAGCATCACCCAGCTCATGACCCAGCACTTCTGGGCACATATGTTTCTCTGCACTCATTAGCCCACTCTCTTTCTAGGGGATTCTTTCCTCTTTGTAATAAAATGCTTCTATTTCTATTCTAAGCATGTCTTCCTGGTTGAAATCTTTGCCCTGAGACACAAGAGCTTTGAAGAATCAGTATGTGCTTGTGAGCCTCAGGTCCATGCCAATAGCATTGCCCAAGAATAACTGTAGAATCTGACAGCCCCAAACCTAAGGTTAGTGGGTAGCTGAATTGCCACAGGCACCTGTCTGTCCCAAGTTTCAGGGTTGATGGGATTAGAAACTCTGAACCTTTTGCAGACAGACAGACATAGCCCAGTGAAACAGAGCAGAAGGCTAAGAAACAAACCCGTACCACTACAGCCACCAGATTTTTTTTATAAAGGCATCAAAAAAATATACCTTGAAAAAAAGCCAACCACTTCAACAAACAGCGCTGGGGAAAGTTCATGTAGAAGAATAAAACTCGATCTTTATTTCTCATCCTGTACAAAAATCAATTCAAAATGGATCAAAGACCTTCATGTAAGACCTCAAACTCTGAAACTGCCAGCAGAAAAACACTTCAAGTCTCAGGGGTGGCAGGGACTTTCTGAAAAGGGCTCCAAGAGCTCTGGAATCATTTTAAGAATTGACAAAAGGGGGCTGCATGAAATTAGAAATCATCTTTACAGCAAACAGAGAGCAACCGGCAGCATGAAGAGACAGCATGAAGAAATTGTATGTAAACAGTACATACGATGGGGGGGGTAATATCTAGACTCTATAAACAACTCAGAGTTGTTACTGAATACACATCAGAGCCCATGAATCTGAAGGAGAGAAAAAGGAGTGTATGGGAGGGCTTGGAAGGAGGAAAAGAAAGGGAGAAAAGAATAAAATTACAATCTCTAAAAGAAAAATAAAACAAAGATGAATGTTAACTACTCTCATGTGAAATATCTGAATGACAGGTTTTATGTGTGTGTGTATATATATAATCTAAATCACAGATAAATATGATAGTTGATAGATGATATATAGTAGATAGATATATAGACAGGTGATAAATAGATATGATAGATGACAGATGGATGATAGATAGATAGATAGATAGATAGATAGATAGATAGATAGATAGATGATAGATAGATAGATAGATAAATTCTAGTTAATCAATAGATAAAAGGGAAGGGATGACCAAGGTAAGGTAATGGAGCATAAGAAAGATAAAATGTTACATATGTTCTCTCATGTGTATGATCTAGATGTGTGTATTCGTGCACAGGACATGAAAGCACAGGGGGTTATTTAGAAGGAAGAAGGAAACCAGGAGAATGAGGAGAACAATGGAGAATAATATAGGAAGCTGAACATGAGCAAAGTAGAATAAATATAAGATTTACTTTTCCCTTTATATGTATTTTTTCTTTAAAATGGTTTCCATACAATCATTTTGATCATGTTCTTTCTTCTCTTCCAAGTTCTCCCAGATTCTCCCCACATTCCTACCTACCCATCTTTATGCCCGTGTTCTCTCTCTCCCTCCCTTTCTATTTCCCTCACTCTCCCTAAAAACAAAACTCTAAAAATAAAACAAACACAAAGCAAAATCTGTATATCCTCATGTTATCCTTTATTTCTGTGCTCAATTCAGTGTGACTCCAGGACACATTCTTTCACAAGACATTGTGAAATGAAAAGCTGAGCTCTTAGGCAGACCAACTGCAAGGAGAAGTAACAGGAAGGCCCTGATCTGTAAGTGGAGCCTCCAGCTGCCCATGTGCCCAAGGGCAAACACCTCTCCTTCCAGGCTGTCTGCTGGAACACTTCTAAGACCTTGGCTCTAACCATCTCAAACAGTGCAGCCTGTACCATGCTAGTTTCATGGACCTTGATTTTCTTTTAAACTGGCAGTTCTCAATTTGTGGGTCATGACCCCTTTGGGGGTCACATGTCAGATATCCTGCATATCATATATTTACATTACAATCCATAACAGTAGCAGAATCACAGTTATGAAATTGTAGTGAAAATCATTTTGATTGGGGGTCACCGCAACATGAGGAACTGTATTAGAGGGTCGCAGTGTTAGGAAGGTTGAGAATCACTGCTTTAAATGAAATTAGAAACCTTCCAAATTTTCATGTTCTTAGCAGACTTGTTTGTAATCTTACTGGCATCCCCTCTCCTTCCTTTGGCTGCTCTCCTAGCCTAACAGGTAAAGCTGGGCCAGCCTGACACACGCAGACTCCCATGTCTAATACTTTTTATCCACCCCCCCACCTCTCTCTGTCTTATCCTTCACTTTTTCCTAGCCCTCCTTCCAATCTACAGAGAAAAGAAGGGCACGTTCTTCTTCATGGACATCTGGGAATATGTCTTATTCGCTATTTGTTTTTCTTTAGGTCTAAACTTAAGAAGAAGTGGAGAGTACTATTTAGCCCTGAGTTTCAATCCCATCTTGTTTACCTGATGGGGAAATTCTGAGGAATTTTCCCAAAATTCACCTTCCTCTTCCTTTTGGAAACAGATAAGACTATGTTCTCATACATCTTTTAAAGGGGACAGGCAAGACCAGGCTTCACCACATCCTATGAAGAGGGTAAATAAGACTGTGCCTCTGCATCTTTAGATGCTATATTTGCTTTCGCCACTAAAATAACAAAGAGTCTTTTCAGAGGACAGGATCTTGTGTGGCCCAAACTGTCTTCAAACTCTTTGTGCTGTCAAGCACGACCTTAAATTTGTCATTTTCCTGCCTCCATCTTCTGAGTGCTACTGTTTAAGACATTTGTCACCACTTCCGGTTATTAAGCTCTGAGAATCAGACACAAGGCTGCGTTTATTCTAAGCAGGCACGTTACCAAGTGAGTTCTACCCACTCCTCTACCCCTAAAAAGAAGTTTCAAAAGCCCCTTTAGTCTTTTTTTTTAAGAGAGGAGGAGGGTTTCTCTGTGTAGCCCTGACTGTCCTGGAACTGTAGACCAGGCTGGCCTCGAACTCAGAACTCAGAGATCACCCTGTCTCTGCCTCCTGAGTGCTGAGATTAAAAGCTTGCACCATAGTCTTCTATCTTGTCTCCCTCAGAAAGCTGTAGCAATCATGGCACTCCTCATTAAGATAAAACTTCTCATCACTCTGAGTCCCTGAACTACAGGGAACAGAGCACCTTAATGGATGTTCAGGGCAGACAGTAGAATGGTGGAGTAATACATCGGTTATTTGAAACCACTGAGACTCTGGAGGAGCCTGTGTGTCCAACAGAGAAGGGTGAGTAACACATACATTAAAATGCTGGTGTTCACACTGGGTTCCTACCAGCTCCTGGGCCTGGATCTCAATTTATCTGAAACTCAGTGGCCGGAGAATTTATGTTTCAGTCTACTACAATGCTCTCTATCTATACAAATTTTATCTGCCCTTCTTATCCAAAATTCCACATATTTGTCTTAATAGTGTGCTTTGAGCTCTCGTTTCAATGTCCCCCTTTTCTCCTGTGATGCAACTTAAAAGCCCCAGGAGCTGAGCAAGTAGCATAGCCAGGTAATGGGGAAAGCCAGAAAGAAGTCTGCTCTAAAGACACTTGGGTTTAAGGTCTATATCTCTCTTTTCTTGGTTACCTTCCTGGACTTTCTCTGGAACCCACTAATTTTTGTAACATGAACCAGCTTCATCCTGATGTCTTTAGCTTCCCGGGGCAGGGGTGTTTATTGTTTATCTTTCCTTGTAGGCCTCCCGGAATTTGTTGTACTCCAATCCTTCTCCCTGGACTATGCCTGAGTCCTCCACTGGTTCTCTACTATATGCTGTTGAGATTAGCAGAGAACTCTAGGAAATATTCCTGACTCCTCTTTGCTTCTCTGTAGACTGTGCGACCGCTTGTCTCTGCATGCACGCTATTCCTCAAGCTTCCCTTTAGTCCTATGTTTAGCTTTCTTTTAGTGACTTTTTTCTCTGCCAGTCAGAGAAATTATTATCTATATTTATTATCTATATTTATTCCTTGGGGGTCTTTTGTTAAACAAACAAAGGAATGAAATTCTATTGCATTTAAGGAAAGAAAGTTTCTGCCTTCTTAACCTACCATCTCATCCTATTAGCTGATTGGTTGTAACATTTGACAAAACAGTTTGAAAATTCACCTGAAAACTAGGTAGATAGAAATATAATACACTTTAAGAAAATGGATAATTGGCAAAAGCTTAATTACCATCCATTGCCTCTTAGATGGTTTGTATTGACTGTCAACCTGACAGCATTTAAAATCACCTTGGAGTCAAATCTCTGGACATAGTTTTGGGTCATGGTGGGAAGTCCCATCCTAACTGTGGGCAGCATCATCCCATGGGTTGGGGTCCCAGGTTGGCTGAAAGGGAGAAAAGGCAAGTTGAGCACCAGCATTCATTTCTCCCTGCTTCCTGATTGCAGCTGCGATGGGACCAGCCACCTCACTGCTCAGCCATGACTCCCCCTCTGTAACGAACCGTTTCTCACACTGTAAGCCAAGACGAACCTTCTCCCCTCCAGATGCTTTCATCAATACATAGGTGCAGTAGTGAGACAGATAACTAAGACAGCTTGCCCCTAATCAAAGGCCATTTCACCGGAACTTCTCAAACTCGAGAGCATTGCTGCTTACAGCTGTCTTTCACAGCAGAACGAAACACTGAGTGTCTAGGGCCAGGGATCTGACGGCACGTGAATTCATGGAGGATGCCACCTGTGATGAATTCCAGTTACATGGTGGAAATCATGTACTCTGTATAAGTATCAGTGGCAAGCAATTCTGTTCTTCAACCCTGACAACCCAGCAGCCTGCAGCCTGGCCGCAGTAGATTTGAGGCAGTGGTGTCAGACGCAAAAAGGAAGAATGACAATCTGGTTAATTGTCATACCTCAATAAAGAGAGGTCTTATTCATTTGAAGATAATGTAGACCTTGGAGTCTCTGCAGAGGCTATGAGCCATGAACAATCTTTAGCAAAGGTGTCCCAGGCAGCAATGGACTAGGGTTTTAGGTAACCCGATGAATGGGGCTGGCTTCTGACTGCAACGGTGAGTGATGCTCATCCACCCACTTCAGAGTATTACACCACTGAGGTGCTTTCCCCAGGGGACCAGAGACAGCTGAAAGCAAGAATACATCGTCCGTCGTGGGCTTCTTTCAATTTGTGCCATGGACAAAAGACTAGATAGATAAAGAGAAGATACAGGCTTTTGAGAAACTCTTCCCATAATGGGTAGAATATATGATGGAGGAAGGTCATTGGTTAATTAATAAAGAAACTGCTTGGCCCTGGTAGGTTAGAACATAGGTGGGTGGAGTAAACAGAACAGAATGCTGGGAGGAAGAGGAAGTGAGGTAAGACGCCTCAGACAGATGCCATGCAGCTCATCACCAGGGCAGACGCGATGAAGCTCCAACCCAGGATGGACATAAGCTAGAATCTTCCCAGTAAGCGCACCTTGGGGTGCTACACACATAAATAGAAATGGGAAATCAAGATTTAAGAATTAGCCAGTAAGAAGCTAGAGCTAATGGGCCAAGCAGTGTTTAAATGAATACAATTTGTGTGTTGTTATTTCAGGGCATAAGCTAGCCAGGTAGCCGGGAGCTGGGTGGCAGGAATGCAACCCACAGCTCCCTCAACAAATATATCAGATTTTTCCAAAGATGCCTAGAAAAACTCCACTGTTTTAATGGAATTTAACTCTCTTCAAGAACCTGTAAAAAACTGTGAAACCCGTGTCTCATAAAAATAAGTGTCCAAATGTGAATCAAAGGCAGTCTCTGCTACCGGGGAACTCATGCTCTAGTAGGCAATACAAACCCTTGAAAAGTAATTACTAACAAAATTCAGTAGCATTTTAAATTCCAGGTGATGGTCCCAGTAAAAGACAAGGCATGGAATTTATTGGGAGAAGGAAGCAATTACCAGTCAGACCAGCAGGGAAACCTTCGAATGATGGAGAATGAATCCTGAAGTATGTGTATAGAAGAGTCTGCTAATGAAAACCCAAGTGAAGAACGTTCTTGGCAGCACAACATCGTGTTCTAAGGCAATGTGGCTGAAATGTAGTGTATCCAGCAAACTACAAGAAGGTGGATGGTTCGGAACAAGGCTAAGTAACAAATTCAGACACTCTTACCTATGATGTGCATTTGAACAGAGTGTATAGACGCTTTTCTAGATCACTTTAGGGTCACGTGGGGTCTAGGACACGGCTCATTCAAGCAGCTACAATTCTCAAGTGCTATCTAATTGGTATTTTGAGAACATATTCTTGCTATTCCTGTTCCTTAGAGTAGTGGCTATTCCTGAGAGGGACTGCCAAGCCAGACCTGAAATGGGGAATGAGTGAGAACTTGGAATTCACGAGCGATGGTGGGTCATGTGACTGCAGAGAACACACCATAAATGCGAAAGAATGTCTGAGTCATTATTACATGCAAGAATAGTCCTGAGTTTTCCTTAGTTAGATGAGTTCTTTGTATAGGGGGCTGTGGACACACTACTGGGGGCTTTATTTAGACCATTTTCTTCAGTGGTTGTGTTGTTGGTATGGGATATGTGCATTGCACAAAGCTCTGCACACAGACTCACAGAATACCGCAGTGTAGGCAAGGAATAAACAAGTCGACATTGTCTTCTCTGTGGCAAGTAAACTCGCAACACTAATGCAATAGCAGAGACTGCAGGATGGCCCCGTGACAGGCGCTACATCAAAATGAAAGTCTGTGTGTATTCAAGCACATACCTCCACAGGTAAACCACGCAAGGAACCTGCAAATATACTAGGGCTTTCCACTAGACGGAATTATTTTTTATTGTCACCTTTACTGGGTACTAAAAAGATTTTATGCCTGAAATTGCCAGCAAAAGCAAGGCTGTATCCATCACTGTCTCCTCTTTTTCAAATAGACGTGAGTTTAATAAATAAAAGGTAGTGAAAAATACATCTACCAGCCCAGAATTTAATATTACATAACCTAAATTGCTTGATTTGTTCTTAGTTCTTTTGCAACCTGTAATTCAGCCAGTCTCCCAAGCAGAGGATCTCTCCTTAGGAAACTTACAAACGGCACACTGTGTTTCTAACCGTATGCTTCTCATTCTCATTACCACAGACCTCAATTTCTGCCTCGTGCGTTTTACCCGGAGTTGGCGGTTGTTATTGGATCCCAGAACTGCATTTTCAAGAGAGTTGTGCAGATAAGAGGTGCAATTGGTTCATTTTTCATGAAGAAGAAAATGGAAAAAGATCTCACCAGTAACAAGCTATATTTCAGAAGACAAAAAACAAAACTTGGTCAAAAAAGCTTTCTAAATATTATGCTAATTGACTCTAGAAACTTACTTGAATGGAAGTGTCTTGATAAGCCCACAGTGCCTCTTGCTTCTCTACTACACTTGTCTTTTTTTTTAAAAACTTTGGCCCTCATCAAAGACTGGATAAACATGGCTATTTATTTCTGATTATCAAAATTTTTATTTCTATTTTTAAAATGAAATATCAACACCAAAAATAATTGGGAAAAAGCTTAAATTTATGTTGGTTTTATTAGGGTCAGTATGAATATTTTGAGAGTTTCATACTATACTCACAAACCTGTGCACAGATCATTTTTAATGTTTCTTGCTTCTTTATACGGGGGTGGGGGAGGGCACTGAGAGAGGGCGTGCAAGTGCTACAGATCATCCGGGGATGCCACAGACCGACCATGCCAACATTGACAGTTCCTGCTGGTTTTCCACTGTGTGCTCCAGTCTTGCCATCCTGTGAGCTTCCAGTAACTCTCCCTCCTCTGCCTCTGATTTCACTGTCCAAGTGCTAAGATCACAGATGCATACTGCAGCATCTAGCTCTATATGAATTCTGGGGAACCGAACTCGGGTCTTCATGCCCATGTGTTAAGCACTGTGCTCACCCGGCACCTCTCTCAAGTGCATGTTGCTTCTTATAGCAACAAGATTTAGGTGAGCAGATTCTCTGATCTGAAAAGAAAACTGAGCAACCAACAAGTGGCTAGATCAATCTGAGAGGGATCTATACAAAGCCCTCCCAAATAAAAGTCCTGCACTCATGTCCAAACAGTCTGAATACCAGCCTTTGTGATGCATGCTGTGTGCAGCCTGCAGTCTGGTCAGGCTCTTGGGCCTCAGACATCTGGACCTTTGGCTCTTCTCCCACTAACTTCACAAGTGTGGTCTTTTGACACAGGAAGAAAGTCTCCTACTAACTAGGGCATGGGTTTAAGTGGACGAGGGGAACTACTGTTTCTGAAACTCCTCTTCCAAGCGTGAAGATGGAGTCATTGCAGGGTTCTGGGACAATAGCAGAGCCACATAGCAAATACACACCAGCATCTGGTCTAGTGTGTGATTTGGGATCTTGGAGTCTATTAAAGTCTTGCAACTCAAACAGGATGGTTTGAACGGTATTTTACAAACATTTGCCAGTTTCAGCTCATAGCACAGTAGCATATGCTTATCACTCAGCCCAGCCCTGCGGCATGAGATCATAATTTAGACTTGATCTTCTAAACTGGGGGCTTGTGTGGTCAATGGCCACTTCACAGAGGAGCAGACATTGCCTGACCATTGCTCCCTCTATGGGTTCCTACCCATCTAGTCAAAATTAATTACAAAAGATTGGAAAGGCTGGTATACATTTTATCTACTCCACATTTCTCTTTCATTTGGGGGGAGAAATAATAAAAGGCTAAGGCATTTAAAATCAACTACATATATGGGGAGAATTTAAAAGTCCACTAGCCATGCTCACAGAAAAAGGCTTGTGACTTTATAGGATCAGAAAAAGATTTTTGATAGACTCCTTAACTTTACAATTCAGGCTGGGTCTAAGTACAGAGACACCCCAAGAATTCAAGGCATATGGGAGAATATGATTTGTAGACTTGCCACATAAAGGATCATGTTCAGTTGCCAACATAGTAGCAAGCCACATGAAGGAGGGAGTGTGGTCCATCCAATGGGAAAAACAGAAACAGTTCTTGAACAACACAACTCACTAACAGAACACTAGATTATTTTAAAGATTTGTTTTCATGTGTTTGTGGAAGGTGTATGACACATTTGTGGGGGTGCTCCTGGAGGCCAGAGGAAGGCATTGGATTATGAGCCACCTACTGTGAGTGCTAGAAACCCACAGGCCCTCTGCAAGGATCCTTAAATGCTGAACCATCTCTCCAGTCTAGAAAATGACTCTAGAGCAACACACTGGCATGTGCTCTCAAAAAGCAAAACAATGCATGGGGAAAGTCAAGAAGATGAGACATATATAAAAGGTAAATATCAGTAAAAATGGGAACCCCGATTGCTCTTTGGGCTGACGAGGGAGGGGGACTTGATTGGGGGAGGGGGAGGGAAATGGGAGGCGGTGGCGGGGAAAAGACAGAAATCTTTAATAAATAAATAAATAAATAAATTTTTTAAAAAAAGAGAAAAAAATGCCAGAAATCGCAAAGGAAGCCAAAAACTGTAATTGCTGAAATGGTTCACTAGAGGGAGTCAAGGGCAGATCTAAAGAGAAGAAAAGGCCAGAGCTTGAAGATAGAAGATAAAAGCCAGTGAGCCTGAGAACAAGAAGAAAAGCAACCCTAGATAGAGGACCTGAGGAACAGCATTAAGGGGGCTGGCATGCACTGGGGGAGCTCTGAGAGGACAAAACAGGGGGCAGAAAAAAACATTTGGGGGCAAAAAAGAGAACACACACACACAACATGATAAAACTCTTTTCTACTTTTTACATAATTTAAGATGTTGATATATTTTCCAGAAAGCAATGCTAAAATTTTTTGTCTAAATTTTAAATTAAAAATCTAGCATTATAACTACATGTGTTGTTTTTCTACTTAAGAGAACACTGTAATCCTTAAAAATGGTTAATTCCCATTTTTTGGATACCTTATTACATTATTGGGTTTTTTTTTAAAGTTTTAATATCAGTTATCTACTTATTTGTGTGTCTGTGTATATGTGTATAGGTATGCACTTGCAACAGTGCATGTGTGGAGGTCAGGGGAAACTGGCAGGATTCAATTTTGGGTCCTGAGGGTCAAAATCAGTCTGTCAATCATGAAAGCAAGCACCTTTACCACTGACCCATCTCACTGGCCCAGGGCACACACTTTATAAAGGTAGCACATGAGGCATCAACAGCTGAAAGAGTGGAGATGAAGATGTGAAAACACGGAGTTCATGTGTGCTACTCAAATTAAGATGCGGTAAATATAATAGAAATATGACATTAGGCTATTAAGTTTAATCTCCACTGTAAGCACGAAAACATCACAGAACACACACACACACACACAGAAATAACATAGGACATGAGTGACTCCATTAGTAAATCACATGTGATGCAAGACTGGGCACCTGAGATCAATCCTCAGAACCCACGTAAAGGCAGATGGAGAAACCTGACTCTCAAAAGTTCTTCTCTGACTTCTACACATGTACTGTGTCACATGCATGCCTGCATTGACACATTCTCTCTCTCTCTCTCTCTCTCTCTCTCTCTCTCTCTCTCTCTCTC
>NC_022013.1:1240442-1243455 GCF_000317375.1 Microtus ochrogaster | reverse complement strand
CTCTCTCTCTCTCTCTCTCTCTCTCACACACACACACACTACGCTACTAGTAATATTATAATATTTTAAATGGTTTGAGAATTCAAATTCCTTACTAAAGATGAACTGAACACATGAGAAGACAGTGATACAAAAATTTAGGAACATAAAATACACTATCAGGAATATAGAAAAGCATAGTTAGACACAGGCATAACCCAGCCTTGACTCCACATTCCTCCTACATGTTTGTAAGGACGATGGGAGGACGAAACCACGTGAAAGAGGTGCTTCCTAAACTGCAGCATGTAACGCAACAGTAGGAGACTATTAAACACTAAAGACAATAATTTTGTATGCTTAACTTCTTGGCTCTGTCATTTTCTAGCTCTGTGCCCTTGGGGAAATTTTAAATAACTCCAAATCTCCATGGCTTCATCTATAAAAATAACAGTACCTACCTCTGAAAGTTGGTGTAGTGGTTAAAGAATATGAAATATGTAAAGAATCTAGTTGCTCTTGTTTACTGGGCATAGAAGGTAATTACTCAGACTTGCCTAAACAAAGTGGTTTTATGATCGTGGATTTCACTTAACTCAAGAGCCATGTGTGTGTCTAGAGCTCCCATGGAGTAAATGCCAGCGAGTAAAGTCCTTTCGGCAGCTAAGGCAGCACATTCTGAGCAATTCTTCCTTCACTAGGATCACAAATGTTCCCACTTCTGCCTGCTAACCCCAAACCCCTCTCCCATATGACCTTCTTTTTTGGTGACAGAGGATGATTGCTCTTCCACACCCTGAGGAATGTCTTTCAAGTTTATGAATAGTCGCAGAGTATGAAGCACACTTGCCACCCCAGATTCCGAAAGTGCATTGGAGTGGAGTCAATTGCCTATCTTTGGTTCAGTAATTATGACCAGGGATGCAAAGATGCAAAGAAGAAACACAGCCAGTTTATTATTTTTGTGGCACCTAATATCATTCAGGTACTCAATAAGTGAATTTTATAGTCATTACCTCCCCAAATGCCAGGACAAATAAATACCATAGCACTCATCCAATAACCTTGTGTAGGCAGAGTTTTCCTGTACTTCAGTTGCTCTCGAATAAATGCACTGAGGCTTATACTAGTTACAAATGCTTGGTCAATAGCCCGGGCTTATTACTAACTAGCTCTTACAACTTAACTCATTTCTATTAATCTATGTGTTGCCCTGAGGCTCATGGCTTTTACCTCTATCCTATTTTGTATCACTGATTTGTTCTCCATCTGACTAGGGACCCTTTTGTCTTTCTCCTTCCTCATTCCATGATTCTCAGTTTGACTCTCCAGCCTAACTTTATCCTGTTAGGCTATTGGTCAGTCAACTTGCTTATTAAATCAATCACAGCAACAAATATTTACACAGTGTACAGAAGGATTATTCTACAGCAGCCTTGCCTTCTAATACATGTGAGATTTATCTCCCAAAGATAATTACAGAAAAACCTAGGGAAATAGGTTGTGTATCATCTTCTCCAATCCACTACTGAATTCCAAGGAATTTATTCTTTGGGCTGAAATTGGAAGACTGGGGCTGTTCAGATAAATTGGATATCCAGATCCATCCTCAAACACTTAAACTTGAAGACTTTCAATAAATGTAGTTATTGAACAAGAGGTGAATTTTTCTCACGGGGATCCCTGGAAGGAACCAGCACTCAGCGAGGGCCTGTCAATAGGGCATGTCTTCCTGCTCTTTGTGGAAGGTTTTATTTGATAAACTTCTTATTTACAGGAGCACACTGTGGAGAAAAATCTTTATAGATGCTGTGGGCTTGCTTAAACAAGACCAGATAAACTCAGCAGGAATGACATGTGACAGGAGTTTAATGTTGATTGTTCTCCCTTGGAGTATATAGAACATTCGGCCCTAGTGTCACCTGTACAAAGACAACCACACACTCATCTCAAATATCATTGTCAGAAACAAAGGCTTTTCAAGGCCAGCATGGAAGCCATTTACCCAAGATGCATATTCACAGCCAGGCATGATTTGGGTGAACTGTGAATGCACTACAGAAAGGGTACGGCTTTGCAGATTTCATCAGATTTGATTTTGAATCTTGACAATACCACTTGCAAGTTGTATGATGTTAGGTGAGTTATTATTCTCTTTGTGCTTTTATTGAAGGAAAACAGAGGACTCCTCCATGGGTGAGTGTTTATGAGGATTGACTAAATAGGAGCTGAGACATTATAGACAAGAAAAATAAGAAAAACCAATGCAATAGGAAACTAGCAGGCTCCATGAATAACTAAAGTAGGGTAGACAGAAGATAATAAAGGGAGATGAAATTTTTCTTGGCCCAGAAATTAAATTGTACCCTTTAAAGGTTTATTCTTTATATACATATTATATGTGCCTGAAACAACAGCATATGCAAGATGGAGGCACAAGGATCATGAGTTCAGATTGTGTGTGTGTGTGTGTGTTGTCTGTATGTGTGCATATGTTGTCTGTATATGTGCCTTATGTGTACAGTGCCTGTGGAAGCAAAAAAGAGGGTGTCAGATATCCTGGAGCTTGGCTTACAGAAGGCTATGAGCCACCTGATGTAAGTGCTGCGAACCTAACTTCAGTCTTCAGCAAGAGCAGCAAGTGCTCTTAACTGGAGAGTCTCACTCCAAGCCCTCAAACACATTTTGAAAACATGTTTCTGAGAAGCAAGCCTCATTTAGGTTTTGTGTTCACATATCAATGCATCAGGTGAGCATAGTTTCTGCTTCCTCCCCTCCCTTCTTCTGTGCTGATAACACGTGCTGTTTCTCCCCCTTTCTGTCACAGAGATTCTACATGGAAGGAGCTTTGAAACCTTCAGGAGCATTTGGATGATGTAGGTGGGGAGATGGAAGGTAGTGGCCAAGATAATGAGTATCTCTTCTTTTTTATGAGGATGAAACTTTACAATTTCCCGAGCATAGAACCTACTTTTTAGAAGACTGAGGAGAAGGAGGAGGAGGGGAAGGAGGAGGGGGAAGGGAGGGGGAGAGG
>NC_022013.1:1237720-1240342 GCF_000317375.1 Microtus ochrogaster | reverse complement strand
GAAGAAGAAGAAGAAGAAGAAGAAGAAGAAGAAGAAGAAGAAGAAGAAGAAGAAGAAGAAGAAGAAGAAGAAGAAAAGACTGAACCTCTGCAAAGCTGACTAACTCATCAGAGCATCAACAACTGGGAAGGGTTTGGATCCAAATTATCTTGGGTAATCTATAGACTTCTTAATAATTCTTGATCATCTTTCTCTGTGCCTAATTCAATAGCTTTGTGACCATTAGGTAAATAATTTGAAATGTACAGACAAGCTACCAACTTCCACCAATCCAAATGCTGAGAGTGTCATCAACTAGTGTCTGAGGCCTATAACAGGGGATTCCTGTTTTGCTGTAGCCCATCTCTTTGATATTTCCACTAATGCATGTGAAACATGTCTTGATTTGTGGCCTTTCTATTCTATGAAAACTTTCTCGATCTGTTGCCACGTTGAGCATGAAATTTGGCATTATCTAAATCTGCGTTCCTGAGCCATGCTCACTCATGTTTGGCTTCAGAATAAAAGAACTCAACTCATTTGAAGTGAGGGTTTTTTTTTCTTTTGTCAAAACTTAGAACTCAGATCTTTTTGCTTTCATCTCCAAATACTGGAGTTCTGGGCACACAATATCACATTTAGTTTTTGTGATGCTGGGGATGGAACCCAGAGTCGTGTGCAAGTTAGCGATCACTCTGCCAACTAGGACATCTCCATCCCTAGACTCTCTGTCCATTTACAAAAAGCAGCAGCTCCTCTTTGTGGCTTATACAAAGTAAATTTCCAGGAGCATAAAAAACAGGGAAATCAGGGGAGGGATGTGTTTCATTTTCTCAGAACTTCACTGATTCAAAAAGCCACAAGAATGGATGGATGGATGGATGGATGGATGGATGGATGGATGGATGGATGGATGGATGGAACAAATACAATGTCATTGAGCATTTGAGTGAACAACAGAACTCAGCATCAGGATTCTTTATTCAATGTGATTCTCCCTAAGGGTGTAAAAACTTAACAACTTTATTGTATTTGATTATGCATTTGAATTTTGAGATAGATATCAATTTATTACACATTGCTTGCATGTTATAATGTTGCCTTCCAGATAAGGAATTATATTGATTTGTATGAACATAGATAGGTAGATTATATTATCTACATAGTTTTATTTGAGTCTGGTGGGAATGATATTACAAGGTATTTTCAATGAAAAGTGAGAGGTAAAATCTCTAGAGTAAGAAAATGCTGATGTGGATTTTGACTTCCAAAGTGAACTGTGGAGGGGGTCTTCAATTCCAAATTCTCAGTGCAAAGGTCTAAAAGAAGACATGACACTAAGGGGGAATCAATCACAAGGTAATTGTGGCTGTTATTAGAGTCTCCAGGCACAAAATGCAGATTAAGAACATCCCCTCCCCCAGCAGGGTGTGGCCGAGGGTGGTTAGAGAATGTGATTCTCCACTCCTTTCCTGCTTGGTTTTTCATTGAGCCTTTTTCATAACATTGATTTGATTTTACTATAACTCTTCCTTGGGATAAAATTTATATAGTTATAGCTTCCTAAAGTAACCACTGTAATTAGAGGAAACCACATACTTCATTAAAGAAATCTGCTTATTCATGGGGAATGAAGCAGGATTGTGAAGCCTGTGCTTAACCCGGTAGTGCCAGGTAATGATTTTGGAAAACAACCATTTGAAACTGGAAATTAAATGAAAGTCAGCCTCTGGGTAGGGTACCAACATATTGATTTCAGGAAAAGCTTCGGGTACTTCTCTTTCCAGGCCTAGCATACATATTTCAGCGAAATTCTAACAAGCAGATGATGAGAGAGGACTTTGATCCACTCTGAAATTCTTTGGGTGAAGAGTCAGATTGACTTGTTTGTGAAACTACTCGCACTTTTGGCTGAGCTGCCCCATGTGTGCGTGGGTTTGCTGGTTTGAAGTGTAGGCCCCTTTCTACCAGCCTTCCATGACGTCATCTGAATGATGGGATGGTGCATGGATTGCTTCAGAAAGAGCTGGACCTCTCTTCCATGCTGATTTCTCAGCCAACTACGGACAGGCTCTATCTGACCCTCTAGAGTAGGGCTGGAGGATTTTTGTCTCAATGAGCACAGTAGATATTCGCCAGCCCCTTAAACATAAGGAAATATATGACAGAGGATAGGCTGGCAAGGGCCTCTGTCCTACATGCTCCATTTTGACTTTAGCGAGTGAACTTTGTGCGCCCTGCAATCTGTCTATGACGGTTAATTTTGACTGCCTTGTGTTGTCGGCTTGACTGGGTCAGGAATCAACTAAGAGTTTGTGTTTATGGGTGTGGAAAGATCCACCCTGTGGTCTATGGTCTTGGGTGCTGGGTTTAGCAAAAAGGAGAACGTGAGCTGAGCACCAGCTTCATCTCTCTCTGCTTCTTGACAAAGGATACAATGTGAGCAGCAGCCTCTCACTCCTGTCCCCAGCCCTCCTCACTGGGTGTAGGCTTAAGTCACAAACAATGCCACAGCAGTTTGGAATTATAATTAATAGGGTAGTATTTATTTAAAGGGGAAAAAAACTTACAGATCACCGTCAGCCCTCTGTACGACCAGGAAGGGAGTCTAGCCGCCAGCCGAGCAGGAAGTGAAGAGAGCGA
>NC_022013.1:1225639-1230675 GCF_000317375.1 Microtus ochrogaster | reverse complement strand
AGTGGCCGCTTTTTTAAAGGGAGAGAGACCACGCCCCAATGGGCTGGTATCTCAGCGGCTATAGGCTGGAGGAGCGGAAGGACCTCCCGCAACAACTGGGATGCTCTGTGCCCGCAGGATGGGAGCCAGAGTAAGCCCTTTGCTCCTTAAGCTGTTTTTGTCAGTTGTTAGATCACAGCCATGAGAAAGGCAACTAACACACCGGCCTCAGTGGGCTCCTGTCTCTATTGAGAAAGGTATTTGGTAATAAATAAGTCATGAATGCCTTCCCTAAAAGTTCTTTATTCTTATTCGGAGATAAATTAAAACATTGTCATGGTTCCATTAAAGAAAGTGAGCCCCCAAGGCATGAAAATACTAACTTATCTGATGTCCGTTCACTCAGATGACCTAGGATCACACTGCTTTACAGTCTGGGCAAATTTCCTAAAACGATGCTGAGAACTACAGGGGTTTTATGTAGCTGATTTAATCAAAGAGAAGGGCAGTACACTCAGAAAGAAGGCACGATAAAGGAAACAGAGCATTCTAGAAAGTTGTTGAAGTACAGGACCCATCTTCTTCCCTGACAACCCACTGGGTTGCAGTTGAAGACAGGTAAGGTCTGAAAGACAGCTTGCGTCACTCCCCAGCTCCTGGTTCCTGCTCCAAAAGCCCAAACCTGGCACTCTGCTTTCATCCTGCTCTAAGGGGTTTTGATCCATTCTGCTCTGTTAACCAGTGTGCTAAGTAATACACAACAATGCTTCACTCTGTCTTCAGGTTAATTACACCCTTATTTCAGAGAACTATACGCTGAAGCCCAGAACAATGGAATCCACTACACAACTAGCGAAGATTTGAACTTGAGTGTCTGGCAACAGAGGATTTTTTCTCTGTTATATGATAGTTTGATTTTGTTCTAAAACATAAAGCTTGCCTGGAGTCAGAGGGCAGAGTTAGCTACTGGCCGACCAAAATTAGCCACCAAGGTTTTGGCAGACTGAGGACAGATAGGAGAGGAAGTAGAAAGATGGGGCAGAAAGGGAGCTGGCTCTCTGTTTGGAGGAAGGAACGAAGCAGGTAGGGAGGACTGGTGGTTTCTCTGTTTCTCTGATCTTTAAGGCTTTTATCCCAATATCTGACTCTTGAATTTTTATTGATAAAGAAAAATTAGAGCAATGATTCAGTTCTCTGCCCTACAAGCAAGCTCTCTTCTTCCACCTACTGAATTCGCCTTCTGTTTCCTTATGCCGGAATTTCCGCCTTAAAAATCTACCTGGAAGCCTCAAAGCAAGGGTTCGCCCTTCATTCCCCTTCCTCTCCATACTCCTGGGTCTCCCCTCCACACACTGCCAATTCCAAATGGCTGCCATATCCTTCTGCTCACCTGCCAGTCCAACCACTTCTCCTTGAATGTCCCTTGGTGTCTTTGCATTTGGTTTGTCACAGACTCCCTCAGTTATGTGACATTCGGTGTGTCTCTCCCTACCAGCAGCCTGTTAGGCACATTAATGCTGACCTTTTCCAAGATGCTGTAGCTCACTGGAGGGAAGTTGCATGGGCCATATGGATGGGAGGCGCCTCCAAGGGTCACAGCCCAGAACCAGTGGCCTCAGGGATAACGTGACAGCCATCAAACCCTGCATCTGGACTCTGTCCCAGGGCCAAGCTACACCTGTGCCCTGGTACCCTGTGGATTGCCAGATCGCTTGTGGTCTTTTAAGGGTTGACTTAACCACTGACTGCCCAAGTCTGTATTTGGGGAGTTCTAAAATGTTTGGACTGCTGAGCACATAGATGTTTCATAAGAGACCGTTCCTCTCATTAGTCAACCTGCCTGGAGAAAAAGAAGTCTTTTAAAAATCTTATTTCCCTATTTACACAGGCATTTCACTGTAGCACTCCAAAGTGGAAATCGGTGTGGCACAAATCCTTTCCTCAGGGGGATTTCTTTAGTGAAGTACTGAAAGACTTCATTATTAGAAGTGGCCTTACCTTTAAGCCAGCCCCATGTCATAGACCCCATGAACAACAGAATAAATAGGTTTCCCAAGATAGCTTGAAGTTCAATTATTTATTTAAGGTGGAATCAATATTTCACGTTAATATCAAATAAAGAAAAATGTCTTCATAAAAGACCTTCCTGCAGGGGTACCCTCAGCCTTTCTGGGATCACTCTTTTTGGTGTGTGTTATTTTTATTCTGCCTGTGACAGCATTGGCAGGACTGAAATTTAAGGGCTGTGCTGTGAGCCACTGTGCTCTTCAAAAGAAGCATTTCATGCGTCAACAGTGGCAACACTTGGTGAAATTCTGTCCACAGACCCCAACTTTATAGCCCGTGCATTCTTTAAATTATTAAGAATTAATTTCCCATGATGTGGAGATAGCTCACTCATTCAAATCCTTACCTTGTATCCTATTTGGCCTTAACTGTCTACTTGACATAGCAGGAAAATCTCCTGCAGTGCAGGCTCAACTGTGTCATTGTATTGTGTACCATATCAAGTTGGTCTGTAGGCATGTCTGCGAGAGACTGAGTTGATTGCTAATTGATGTAGGACTATCTAAACCACGATGGGCAGCCCCCTTCCTCAAGAAGGTGGTCCTGAGTTGTATAAGAAATCTGGTTAAGCATAAGCCCGAGCCTGCTAGCAAGCCAGTAAGTAGCATCTCCAACAATTCCTGCCTCCGGGTTATTGCCTTGAGTTCTTGCCCTGGCTTTCCTCAATGATATACTGAGACCTTTAAATCCTTTTCTCCCCTAATTGCTGTAGGCTGGAGTGTTTTATCACAGCAATAGAAAGAAAACTAGAATGCCTTGTAAGCATTAGGACATGGCTCCATCACCAGAAATGTAGGGCATGGTGGCAGATACTTGCGATCCCAGCACTAGGACGGCAGGGACAATTGGATGCCTCGGGCTTGCTGGCCAGTCAGCTAAGCCTGCTTGGTGAGGTCCAGATCATTGAGAGACCCTGGCCCAAAATCTGTGGATGGTACCCGAGGACTTGACACTCAAGGTTGTCCTCACGCTACCCCATGCATTCGCATATACACCACACACACACACACACACACACACACCTTTCTTCCTTCCACTTTTTAATCCACTCCTGGCAACTGGCACCAGCCTGTTTTTGGAGAAAACCATGTCTTTCCTTCACCTCTGCAATAGTGGCTTGTTTGAATGAATTCTTCCAGTCAACCTGCACACCGCTCAAGAGACTATCCCAAAGCAATAGAGCTAAGTGACTGAAATTCAGTGAGAACAAGGGGCCGCCTGCTGAGAAAACAACAGAAAAGAAGAAATCGAGGCTTTTCTACCACATCCCCCCACCCCAGTGTTTGATGGTTATCCCCAGGGGCAAAGCCTGTCCGAGTCTCTCAGATTGTACCAGCTTTGTAAGCTTTCAAGTCCCAGAAAAACACATCACCTTTGGGACAGAAGGCTGGTGGAGCTGCCTGTCAGTCAGGGCTGAAATCAAATGCAGGCCAGAGGCCAGAGGCATGACATAGATATAAGCAATGTTTGCTTGTTCTAAAAATGATTTATAGTAGCCTCCAAAGATGCAACTGTCAGCTTGCAATTATATATGTAATGTATAATGAGTTTCAGATGAGGGGTAATTAGCAAAGTATTTTGAAAACAAAGGTTGTTTAATCCTTTGTGCTTCTAACTTGTGGAACCCAAATAAAGCCTCGGAACTTTGAACAGCCTGGCTGAAGAGCAGAGAATAGACAGGTGTAAACGCTAGGAATTGATTGGAAAAGTGAGCCAGTTATTCGGCAGACGCGCACCTCCTCCTGGCGCTGATAGCAGAAATGTCTCTTGTCTGCAGAGAGGGCAACAGGAAGGCAATGAATTATGTCCTTGTCAAAGCCTTTAATGTAAAATTGGATGCTACTTTCATTATGCTTCTCCTTGTGTTTGAATATGAGTAAATGGATTCTTCCACTGTGATTAATAAAGGCCAGCCAAGGCAGAAAACAGGGAAGAGGATTCGATCAGATACAGTTGAGATTGGTTCTTCTCATAAAAAAAAAAAAAAGGTGGTTTTAGAGTCCAGTGGAATGGACTTCTGCACTGAGACTTTTTCTATCTTTTTTTCTACTCTCTCAACTGTCCTCCTATGCTTATTTTCTCTTTGACCCTTGGCAGCAGAAAGGGCATAGGTTCTTATCTACAGCTGAACTACAAAAACTCAGAGGCTGCTCTTTAACGACACTGCAGTTTTTTAATGTGTTTGCTTTGCTGTGCTACTCATTGGCTGTGTGGTTTTCAGCAATGCCATTCACTTTTCTACAGTAAAGGAGCAAGAGATGTAAGGTGAAGGATGGCTTGGATCCCTGGTGCCGACTGCAGTGCTCCTATACACATCAAAAAGTTAGAGAGAGCATCAATCCAGCAGTGAGGGAGATAAATTGTCTGGGAAATGTCCAGGTGCCGGTCTTGTGAGGTTCCGGATGCAGATTCGTGAGTCGCAATGCATTTCTTAAGGGTACTTAAGACCAAGAATGTGGAAGATGATGCAGGAAAATGGGGTGTGTGGGGTGAAGGTGGGACCTGAGGTCAGTGGTGCTGGTGCCCAAGGGAGAACTCTGCACAGGGCAATGAGGAGAAAGGGGGCAGAGAGCTTCAAGGAAGGAAGGGCTGTTAAAGGTGTTGATGTAGCTTGTTTTTTAAGATTGAAAAAATCTGATGGAATAGAGCTCCCATTTCTGGAGTTCAGGACATGACTCAGCAGTTTTTACAAGCATGTGAAGTTCTGAATTTCCAGAGCCCATACAGCCAGATGTGATAGCATGTGTTTATAATCCCAGCCTTCCTGTGAGGAGACAGAAGGTAGAGGCGGGAGAATTCCCAGAATCTCACAGACTAGCTAGCATCTATAGACAGCAACAGTTACAATGAGGCCCCATCACAAACCAGCTGCAAGGTGAGGACTGACCTCAGCATGTGTGCTGTGGTAGGCACCCCCCGATACACACACACACACACACACACACACACACACACACACACACACACACATTCATGTGCGCACATATATA
>NC_022013.1:1217343-1225539 GCF_000317375.1 Microtus ochrogaster | reverse complement strand
TATATATATATATATATATATATATATATATAATGTTCTTGTATCTACTCCACCCCGTTCCTTCCCCCTTAATCTCTTCCTTATCCCTCCACTTTTCCTTAACGACTTCATGTACTCTCTTTTGGTCTAATATCCATTGAATCAACTTAGTGTAACCTGTTTGTGCATGGGTATAGGACCATCTTCTGGAGCCCAGATAGCCTTTCAGAGGAAACATACCTAAAGAAAAGCAATCCTCCCTCTCTCAGTACACACTGACCACCAAAAGCTCCTCAGTGAGACATGGAGCTCCTTCTCCATCCACACTGGGGTTTGGTTGGCCTGATCTTGTGCAAGCCTGGTACACACAATCCCAACTGTGAGTTCAGGTATGCAACTGTGCTGTCGTGTCTAGCAAACAGCATTTTTTCACTGACATTCACTCCCTGTGGCTCTGAGAATTTCCCTGCGTCCTCTTCTACATTGATCCCTGAGCCTTTGGGGAGGGGTGTGATATAGACGTCCCATTTAGAGATGAGCATGCCACAGTCTCCTGTTCTCTGCATGTTGGCTCTCTCTTTCATTGCCATCTACTACAAAATAGAAGCCTCTCTGATAAGAGCTGGAAGATGCACAAACCCTGGGTTTGCAGCTCCTCTGCTGCCACTGAAGGACCAGAACTCACATTTCTTAGAATGATCCCAATAATGTACTTTCCTATTAAATTTTGCCCATCTCTGTCTCACTCTCTCCTTTCTTACTCCTCTTTCTAGAATCATTCCTGCATGACCAAGCCTATTGCATAGATCTGCCTCCAAAGAAAGTATACCTGGAGTGGAAAGAGAAAAGAGAGGGAGGCAGAGGGAGAAAAAGAAGGGGAGAGAGGGAGTGGGGTGAAGGGAGAGAAGGAGAGAGGAGAAATGAAAGAAGGAAGGGAGACTACAGGAAGGAAGGAAGGAAGGAAGGAAGGAAGGAAGGAAGGAAGGAAGGAAGGAAGGAAGGAAAACGTTACTTGCTATTATTGAGTGATGGAAGTCAGCTCACAAGAGAGAATTCTTCCTGCCCATATTGCTGAGTCCCTGTTTTCTGATACCCATGTCTATCACACACTGCTCTCCCCTCAGATAATAATTTCTAGACCTTTGGGCAAATAGCAGCTAAAATTTGATATTTGACCAAACACGGTACTGAGACGCCATGGATATCCCAAATCCACTTTTAATATTTCTGGCATCAGATGAAGGTGAGCCCTTTACAGGCAATACCTCCTTTGATGCCTGTGGTGAGCCGGGGAGTGGAGTCCCAAAGAGTAGCGTGGGAGTGGTAAGGTAGCAAGGCACTGCTTCCATCTCGAGCGACCAGTGTAGTGAGGATGCACGGGGTGGATTGGAGGAAAGGTTCAGGGGCCACAGCGACACTCAGTCATAGGTAAGGTTATCCCAGAATGACTCTTAAAGCTTTGTGAGGTTCTCTAGCCTCCCAGCATGCTCTACTTCCCACGCTTTGGTGGAGCTTCTTTGCCTCATGTAGCAAGCATCCATCAAAGAGCTAAGGAATTGAGAGAGATGTGCGACACTCTTTCTACACAGCTCAGCTCGCACAACTGCAGCTGCGTTGGTGCTGTGCTGGCGCTGGCGCGTCCTGCTTGTTGGTCACTCTCCGCTCCTTCTTGAGAGTGCTTCTACTCTTTGCCTGCCAATGCTAGAGCCATCCTGTACTGATTTCAGAGCCCAGTCTTTGGCATTCCAACACGGACTTAAGAGGAGTGTCTCTCCAGCAGTCCCCCAGGCCTTCCCCTCAGTACCAGACTGAGACGATGGAGACATCAGGCCTGTGGGATGAGGCGCTATTGAGGGCTCAGATCCCCCAGCATGCAGAGGGCCACTTTTGGAATACCCAGCTGCATCATGTAAGCCATTGTAATAAAGCCCCTTCTATAATACATATTTAACCTATCTCCTCTAGAGAACCCTAATGGAGCAACACAGCACAGGACATCAGGTTAAATAAAGCCTTCTTCCCAATGTAAATACCCAGGTGTTGACAATGCTGGAATCTAGATTCCCAAGCCAGCATCCATTACTTGGGGGGGGAGCACTTCTATTTTTTTAAATTTTTATTGAGCTCTACATTTCTCTCTGCTCTTTTCTCTGCTTCTCCCCTTCCCTTCAACCTTTGGCACTTCTATTTTTAATGAGAAGACAAGGTGGCAATTTCCCAGCCTCATGCTGCCTTAAGACAGCTCTGCATGGATACTAAAAGCATCTTCTCTCCAGATAAATTAGGAGTTCTTCTTGGTCACTCTGAATTATAATAATGTCTCATTCATAGATCATGGCCGTGATCCTTGCAGTAGAGCCTGAAGGAGGCTTGGGTAACTAAAGACCCCAGACTAGTCACCCCTAGCAACTCTTAGAGACAAGCTGGGCTTGACTGTTTGCCCCAGAATATGTTGTAAGTAGAATCATCATTTCTATTTTATCATGAGGTGAAGCCGTAGCTTTCACAGTGAGTGTACTTGATTTATTAATCTTCCTAAAGCCCCACTGGAGTTCAGCTGCTAACAGGTTTAGTTTTCCTTCCCAGCAAACTCCTCCCTGCTCTACCAACCCCACCTATGATAATAGTTCTGATTAAGTGTCTCCAATAGTTTTCTAAGGACTTTCAGATCCAAAGTTCAAGCCCATCTCTAGCCTTCCTCCTTGACTTTGAAAAACTTAGTTCACTGTAAACAAACTTGAATCTCACCAACTCCTTTTTCCCTCACATACTGACAGACTTCAAGCACTTCTCCTTCATCTCTGTTCACAAACATATGTCCAGAGAATTCTGTCCAGGTCTGGTAATCCCAGCCCAGGGACTGGAGATTCTGGAGAGATAGCTCAGTGGTTAAAAACTTCACTGTTCCTTCAGAGGACCAAGTGTGCTTTCCAAAGCCAGCACCAGTTTGCTCACAACCACTTCTAACTCCAGCTCCAGGGGTTCTAACACCTTCTTCTGGCTTCCACAGCAGCTTAGGCATGTGGCACGCATACACACACACACACACACACACACACACACAGAAAGAGAGAGACAGAGAATAATTTTTCAGATTTTCCACAGTTACTACCAGATCCATGAGAAAGCTCTCTTGTCCTGGTCAAGGCAAGGGTAGCATGCAGGCTTCCCGATCACTAATCTCTCTCATCTGCCGTGGGGCAGAATTGGACAACATCTAGACGTCAAGGGTCTCCAGGTAGCCCAGAGACATGCTTCTTTCCTCCTACTCCTCCAGGTACCTAAGACACAGTTGTAGAAGTCCTTTCCCTCCTCCCTGGTCTCCCCAAGAGTCTCAGAGCAGGCTCCTGAATTCTGCAACTTCAAATGTTCTCAGGTGTCTGGGCAAGGGGGGCTCTTCTAACTCATGAAATTTCCATTTCTCTACAAACAGGGGTCCTACTTGGTCAGGAAGGAAAAGGCCTTGGAGGAGTGGAGGCCAAGTATCCCCCCTCCTGGGTCTAGAACCCGCAATTCACATCCTTCCCACTTTGAAGATGTCTTTTTATATAAAGTAAGGCCACGTTGAAACTTCTGTTGTTTTCTGTGTTGTCTCCTAAAGTTCAGACAACCGTGTCTCTGCTCTCTGTGAAACATGATGTTATTTATTACCTGTTATTCTCAATGTTGAAGCTTTATATAAAATTCTGACATGAAGATAATGCCTTCTTTAAAACCTGTTAGCAGAAAATTTATATTCACAAATACACAAAATGTAACATGTCCTAAATGAAATGTTACTCTTTGGATAAAAGCTGAAAAAATAATTTAACTTAAAAATCAGATTACATTCTGTCAAATGTATCCAAGCTTGACATAAACCTGAGAAGTCCAGGAAAATACACATTTGAGGCACGTAAAACCTACGAGAAGAGATACCTAATTTTGGTCAAAATTCACCAAAATAGTTTGCCTTTGGGAAAGAAAGGATTTGTTTTATTTCTAAATATGTGTGTGTGTGTGTGTGTGTGTGTGTGTGTGTGTACCTGTGTGTGTAACCACATACGCACATGTGCATGCACACAAATACATGAGAACAGTGACCCTAGAGCCCAGATTAGGCTGATAGAGCCCTGGATCTGGAGTTACAGGAAATTGTGACTCTCCTGATATGGATGCTGGTAACCAAACTCAGGTCCTCTGCAAAAGTAACAATTATTCTTTATTTTCTCTTTTCCCTTTAATTGAAAATAGATTTCTTTTCCTCCCACAAGATACCCTAATTACAGTTTTCCCTCTCTCTACTCCTTGCACTTCCTCCCCATCTCCTTCCTCTCCAGATCCACTCACTTTCTATCTTTCATCAGAAAAGAATAGATTTCTAGTAAATAACAACAAAACATGACAAAATAAAATGTAAGGTGAAACAAAAACTCATGTAAAAGTTGGACAAGGCAAACCAAGAGAGGAAAACAGCCCAAGAGAAGGCACAAGAATCAGACCCACTCATTCACACATTCAAGAGTTCCATAAAAATATTGAGCTAGAAGCTATAATATATACTCAGAGGACCTGGTGCAGACCTGTGTAGGTCCTGTCCTTGCTCTTCAGTCTCTGTGAGCCTTGTTTAGTTGATTTAAAAGGACTGTTCTCCTCGTGTCCTGCACCCCCTCTGGCTCTTACACTCTTTCTGCCTCCTCTTCCTTGGGGTTCCCTGAGTTCTGATGGGAGGGATTTGATGGAAGTGTTTCATTTAGAGTTGTGTGTTCCAAGGTTTCTTTCCACGTGTGTAATGTCTGACATGTGGGTCTCTCTATTTGTTCCCACCTGATTCAGAAGAAAGATTCTCTGATGATGATCAAATAAAGCATTGATCTATGAGGAGAGCAGAGTATCATTGGAATCAATTTATTGTTACAGATTTTTTATGACCAGTGGTGTTTGGTTTTGCTGTAGGTTGCTGGGAATCTATTCTCTGGTTCTTGGTCACTCAAGCAGTATCAGGTATGGGTTCCAACTCATGGACAGGGCCTTACCTTAAGTCAAATCAGACATTAGTTGGTTACTCCCACAACTTTGTGCCACCATTGATTGCTCTAGCACATTTTAAAGGCAGGACAGATTGTAGATCAAAAGTTTTGTGGCTGGGTTGGCATCTATGCTTCTCTTTTGGTTGACTGTGCAGTACCTTCCTGTAGCTAAGACACCAGAATGTAAGAATGAAGGGTCTATGTGGGTACCGGCTCGACCTCTCTGTGTTTGATTGGTTGAATGGGTATTGTCTTCAGCAATGAGGCCTTGCTGTCAGTTTGTGGAGAACAACCTAATGTTTTTGCAAAACCCTAAGTTGTTTGGAAACTTTCATGGGACCACTTTCTCCAAGAGCTCAACTGGATGTAATCCAATTCCAGTACTGGAACCTTCCCTTTGGTGACAAGAGATGGCCAGTTGGTACCCTGTCTCCCTCAGTATTTGGAGACTTCATTAGGATTGACTTCATATAGTTTTTGAATGTTTCCACTCTACTAGGTCTTTATACCATCCCTCAAATGCCCCTCAGTTCTACCTGTCTCTCCTGACATTCCTCCCTCAACCCTTTCTCCCTTCCCCTTACCACTTGACCCCCCATTCCCCTCATCACTTGACCCCAGTCTACCCATAAAATCTGTTCTTTCCACCTCCTAGAAAGTCCCATGTGTTCCCCCCCACACACACAGTTCCTTCTTCTATACCTGATCTCTCTGGGTCTATAGATTGTAGCTGTAACAAGCACTCTTAGCCACTAAGCCATGTCTCTAGATTCTTGCTTTCTTTGTGTTTCCTTCCCCATTAGCCAGACATCAATAGGCACCAAAGGTCACCCACACGTGTTTGATTCAAGGACTATGACTGGATAACCCTTTTGCAGGACATTCTACAGCTCTGTGCTGGCAACTTTCCATCATTGTATTAGTTACCCTCAGTTCCCAAGACTATTAACAGTCCTATACAGCTGGCTATCCCAGACACCCATCCTTCCTATCTTCTCTCTCTCTCTCTCTCTCTCTCTCTCTCTCTCTATATATATATATATATATATATATATATATATATATATATATATATATATATATATATATATACACCTTTACAAGGTATTTGATTCTCAACAGCATCTCAAAGTCAGCTCTAAAGTTAAACATCAGGAAAAGCAATGAAAAGACACCAGTCTTACTAGTAGGCAACAAAATAGCTTTGCTCCTGAAATACTCTGGGTCAAAAGGAAGGCAATCAGTGACTAAAATTAGCCAATCAAATTACACGAATCCACACATCCATTGTTTATATATGACGGTACCACTATGAAACATTTTATATGTATGATCACGTGTGTACAGGTACACATGTATGAAAATATGTGGCTTGCTTGGTTAAGTATGTATGGAAGCCAGAAATCATCCTTAGGTATCATTATTTGAGTGTTATTCACTTTAGCTATTTGTTTGTTTATTTGTTTGGCTGTGGTTTTTCCACTCTCTTTTGTTTTAACAGGGCCTAGAACTCACAAAGTCGATAGGCTGACCGGGCAGCAAGACTCAGACAGACGCCTGTTTCTACCTCCCCAGTGAGAGGATGACAAACACATGCCACCTTGCCTGATTTTTTGCCATGGGCTCTAGGGACTGAACTCGGATCCTCATGTTTGCGGTAGAGGCATCTGAACCACTGAGCCATCTCCCCAGCCCAATTGCTACGACTCCCAAGTCTCTGTTTTAAAGCTGGTTGCCTCTTAATGAACGTGATTTGTTATCTATCAATGTTTATACTCAAAGTGCTGCTGGCTGTGACATATGTGAGGGGAAAGTAGCTCAGTTCATGGCAGACTTGTATGGCTAGGCCAGCACCAGGCATTGTGCAGTCTCTCACAGGGACCATGTGGGTGAGGAGGGAGGATTCCTAACATCTTGCAGTTTCTCCTTTGGAAGCCATTTTCATCTTGTGAGTATTTTAGATATGTCGTACATGTGCTCGAGCCTCATCAGAGACACAAGGCCAATTTTAATTTTTGGTTGAACTCGGCACCAGGAGCAGTCAAGAGGGTAGCTACAAAACAAGCTTTACTTATGGGAGAACTAAAAATACAGCCCTGCAAGTGGTGGTTTGGGGGGGGGGGGACTTGGCAGGAGGTGATGCATTCCTACTGGATGTGATTTACTCCCTCTTCACTACAACCTTACAGCTTCCTCATCAAACAAGACAGGTTGCTTTCTGCTTTTTAGATGGTGAATATGGTTAATGCACTGGGTGGCAGGCTGTTTATGAGGAATGGGAGTTATTTAGTGACTCTTACTTTGTCACAGGCTAGAGTCTCTGAAAGATCACTAAGGGCCGTGGAAACAATAGTCAGCCCAGGGCTCAATGGCATGGGTCTCATCCTGGATAACCACACCAGTGGCAGAAAAACATATGCTGTGGTTTGAGTATGAAATGTCCCTGTAGACTCATGAGTTTGAACACATAGTCTCCAAAGGGGAATGCTGTCTGGGAAGGTCAGTCACAGAACCTTGAGAGAGGTGGAGACTCTCCCAAGAACATGGGTTGCAGGAGGTGAGGTGAGGTTTGAAATCTGATAGCCAGGCCCATTTCCTGTTCATTCTCTGCTTCGTGAGTATGGATGCAGTTTGATGGGCCATTTGTCGACTCTTGGCATCCTGCCTTCCCTGCCATAATGGAATGATCCCCCTCAAGCCATAAGCCAGAATAAATCTTTCCTTCCTTAAATTCTTCTTGCCAGACATCTGGTCACAGCAGCTAATACTATGGGTCAAGGTCATTCCTCATTTCTGGAACCTTTCTCCATTTCTAAAGTGGCAAAGGTGTCAAAGATTTCACTGACCAAGGGGTCATTATTCACTTGAGTTTATTAACATCTAAGTAGAGTGCTGCAAAAGAGAAGTAACAAAAAGAAAGAAGGGCTTTGTCCTTGCTCATCACCAGGTCATGAGCAACTAATTATGTTATTAGCAATAATCAGGTCAATTAAGCTGAGACTTAGCATACGAGGTGCCAGGAGACACAGAGGCACCAAAATCCTGGGGATCTTTGCTTTAGATCAGTGCAATCTAGCAGGAACACATCATGTGCCACACACCAATTTTAATTTTTCTCGTAGTCACATTTTTTTTTAGATTTATTCATTTTATTTTATTTTTTTTATTGAGAAAAGGAAAAAAAAACAAGCCTCCACCTCCTACCCGC
>NC_022013.1:1203835-1210160 GCF_000317375.1 Microtus ochrogaster | reverse complement strand
GAAGATCAGGCCTCTGTGCTGGATGGGCAGGTCGCAAACAAGGCGCCAACCCTGCTTGTTGCTGGCAGGCTATAGAAACAAAGGAACCTCATAGTCCCATTTTTAAAAGTAAAAAGAAACAATTTTAACAAGGCAGTTTATTTGACAATATTGCCATATAAACAGAAGACAATATCAAAATAGTTTGGATTCTATTTTGCCCTTCAATAAGTGAATTTTCTGGAAATAGGGCACCTCTGGACTGGGGAGAGAGCCTCATCGGTAAAGTACTTGCCTTGAAATGCAAACTTGAAGACCTGTGTTTAACTCCCAGAACCCACATGTGTAAGTCAAATGCATGGTGCATGCTTGGAATCCATACAATGAAGAGGTAGAGACAGACAAAGGCCTGGAGCTCACTGGTCACCCATGCTAGCCTATTGGCAAGTCTGAAGCACCAGAGACCATCTCCAAAAAGGTGTATGTTTGAGGCCCTGAGATCCATACTCAGAACTCATTTACAAAAGCTAGGCATAATAGTGCATGTGTATAGATCTAATCTACATGGATAGTAGAAAAAGGCAAGATCTCCTGAGTAAATTGGGAGCATGGGGACCTTGGGAGAGGATTGAAGAGGAGGGGAGAGGCAGGGAGGAGAGGAGAGAAAAATATAGAGCTCAATAAAAAAATCAATAAAAAATTAGTGCTAGTGTGTAATCCCAGAACTGGGGGAGTACTTTTACAAAGATCCCTGGGAAGTACACTTGAACGCATTGGCACAAGAGATCACTTCCTAAATATAACTCCAGCAGCACAGACACTGAGAGAAACAATTAATAAATGGGACCTCCTGAAACTGAAAAGCTTCTGTAAAGAAAAGGACAGCAGCACAGACACTGAGAAAAACAATTAATAAATGGGACCTCCTGAAACTGAAAAGCTTCTGTAAAGCAAAGGACATGGTCAACAAGACAAAACAGCAGCCCATAAAATGGGGAAAGTTCTTCACCAACTCCACATCAGACAGAGGTCTGATCTTCAAAAATATACAAAGAACTCAAAAAATTTGTCATAAAAGAACAAAAAAAATCAGTTAAAAAAAGGGGGGGGACTACAGACCTAAACAGAGAACTCTCAACAGGGGAATCTAAAATGACTGAAAGACACTTAAGAAAATGTTCAACATCCTTAGTCATCAGAGATATGCAAATTAAAACGACTCTGAGAATTTATCTTACATCTGTAAGAATGGCCAAGATAAAAAACACTGATGACAACTTATGCTGGAGAGGTTGTGGGGTAAAGGGAACACTTCTGCATTGCTGGTGGAAATGCAAGCTGGTACAACCCCTTTGGATGTCGGTGTGGTGATTGCTCAGAAAATTAGGAAACAACCTTTCTCAACATTTTTGGATATGTATCCATGTTCAATCTTACCACAAGGACATGTGCTCAACTATGTTCATAGTAGCAATGTTTGTCACAGCCAGAACCTGGAAACAGTCTAAAAGCCCATCGACCAAAGAATGGATAAGGAAAATGTGGTACATTTACACAATGGAGTGCTACACAGCAGAAAAAAAAATAATGACACCTTGAGATTTGCAGGTGTCTAGAAATGGATCTAGAAGACATCATATTACAAGGTGGAACCCAAAGAAAAACATATATAGATCCTCCTATATCTATATATATAGATATTGGAAATTGGAAGCAAACAAGATTGCTGGGCAAAAGTTGGGAGCATGGGGGTGGGGAGAGAGAAGGGAGAAGGGAAAGACTGGGGAGAGCTTGGGGGAGTGAGAGGGTGGAGATGGAGGAAGGGCAGATACAGGAGCAGGGAAGAAGATATCTACTGAGCAAAAAATAAAGAATAAAATAATACAAAAAGAAAATATCATATTGAATGAGATAACTCAGGCCCAGAAATACAAACATCATATGTAATCACTTTTATGTGGCTTTTAGACATAAAGCAAAGAAAAACTAGCCTCCAATTCACAATCCCAGAGAACCTAAACAACAAAGAGGACCCTAAGACAGACATACGTGGATCTAATCTACATGGAAAGAAGAAAAAGACAAAATCTTTTGATTTTGTAAATTGGGAGCATGGGGACCATAGGAGAGGGTAGAAGGAGAGGGGAGAGGAAGGGATGGTAGTAGGGTAGTAGAGAAAAAATGTATAGCTCAATAAAATCAATTTAAAAAGTAAAAAAAAATCCCTGGGTCCTCTGGCCAGTGGCCTAGATAAATGACTAGTGAATGACCCTCTATAGAAAATCAAGATAGATGGCCCCTGTTGACCTCTGGCGGCCACATGCGCGCACGTGCATACACACACACACACACACACACACACACACACACCCACACACACCACAACTGAGAGATGAATATTGTGCTTGATGCTGAGGGCAAAATGTCAAGTACAGCTAATATAGCCCTATCCTCAGGGGTTTTTACATGTGAGTCTGTGCATCTATCTACTGAGTCTGCCTCAGTACAGTCTGCTACAGTGTGTCAGCTGATTCCATACTTGCTATAGCCAAACTTATACTAGCTCATGATATCATAGATCTGCTGTTGGACAGAACAGCTTCTGTCTTCAAACTGTTCATCAGTGAGTCTGTGAATACATGTCCACTGTTGATAAGTACGCCATTCATATGGCAGAAGATCTACATTATTCCCTTGTTGAAATAGGAGCGGCGGGGCTGCGTCCCCAGCACCCGGCCGCCTGCATGGCTAGCTTTATACCTGAAATAATTACACGGAAACTGTATTCTTTTAAACACTGCCTGCCCCATTAGTTCCAGCCTCTTATTGGCTAGCTCTTACATATTGATCTAACCCATTTCTATTATTCTATGTAGTCCACGAGCCAGCTTACCAGGAATGATCTTAACCTGCATCTGTCTGGCGTGGTGGAATCATGGCGACTCACTGACTCAGCTTCTTTCTCCCAGCATCCTGTTCTGTTTTCTCCGCCTACCTAAGGATTGGCCTATGAAATGGGCCTAGGCAGTTTCTTTATTAATAAGAAATCATTCCCACATCACTCCCTATGAGACATTCCTGGCTCTAGTAATTCCTCCTAGAGGAATAACTGAAGCCCAACAGTCTTTCCTTCTGTGATTTCAGCTACATATTTCCAATGGCAGTCTGAAAATATTAAATTCTAGATAACTCACAGAAATTTGAATTATATGCCATTCTGAATACCATTACAAAATCTTTCACCATCCCATTCTGTCTATAGTATAGCTCCAATCCTTGATGTCCTAGAAATAAGAGGATCGAGGATCTAAACCTCTTCTGTACTGCCTGAGCCATGAACATCTTCGTCCAGAGCATCTGTGATGAGTAAGCCACATTCCCATTGGTTATTTAGTAGCTATCTCGGGTACCAGCTTAGTTGCAATGGCAACACAACTCTTGGACCCGGGTTTGGCATTGTCCTTGGTTTTAGTCATCCACTAGGTGGGCTTGCAATAATGTTCCCTTTCAATAAAGGAAATCCACATAGCTAAATCTGCAACAACCTGTCTCCAAATATGGACACATTCTGAAATTTGGGGAGCTAGGACTTAAAAGTGTGAATTTTGAGTGGATACAATTCAGCCCAGAGGATACACACACACAGACGGTTTGCATAAAATTTACTTTAATGGCAACTCCAGAAGATAGAAAGGGCAATTTCATTTTGTCCCTCTGCTCAGGATGAGATTACTGAAGATCAGAGGAGTTATGGGACTAAGGGACCCCAGTGTCAGGGCTCTGCATTGCACTATCTATCTATTATCTGTTTCTCTTGGAGCAATATGTCTCTCTTCTCCATCCCTTCTGCTACTTCAACCACCACTGCGCTGTCAAATTCCTAAAGGTTCTGACCTCCCCTAGCCCAGGAGTCAGGTTCACAGCGGTCCCTAAGGCGTTTCTCAGTTCTTCTGACAGAAAGCTGCCAGAGGAGCTGGCACCAGGATCAGAGCCTGGTCTAGCATTTGGCACCGGGTGCAGACTATCCATTCTGCCTCCTTCAGCACCCGAGAGCTGTTGGCAGCTGTGGAAACAGAGACCGAGCCAGTTGAGGCTATAGGAACTGAAGCCCAACACATTGCCAAATAGAAGGACAAGCTGTTTGTCAACCCAGTCCCACTGAAAGACTGCAACGTATAACATATTTCTGCGTCTTCAAGAATCTCTAACAGGGTCCAAATTTAATTGACCGAGGTGGTATCACAGATTGTAGATAATCCAGTCTTTAAGCTAGAGGATCAAAAGTTTTCCCTTAATCTATTGTGGGAACAAAACTGTTTATTTAAAGACGTGCCTGCCCAGGACAGCAAGGACATTGTCTTGAAGAATACAGGGAAGCGACTCTATAACAAATGCATAAAAATGCATGACAGTTCGAGTGTCGTTCCCAGAGACAGGTCAGCGAAAGATGGATATCAAGTCAGCTCAGTTGAAACCTAGAAGTGGAAAGCGCGGTTTTTATTGAAGCTAGCTGCCCAGGAGCTATGGTGCAGACGTGCTGAAGGGAGCCAGAGGCCGCAAGATCTGCTGCTACCGCAGCACCAGCTGTGACACCTTGGTCACACATTTAGCTGCCTTGACTTTCACGTTCCTTGGTTGTGGTGAAGTGAAGGTAAGATTTGAAGAACCCATGTCACTTCTTAATCTAATGTTTCACCTTGGGAGGAAGTTGGGTAAACAAAACGACAGCATATTCTGTAAATGATAGTAGGTACCAAAGAGCCAGCAGTCCCCATGTTGCCGAAAGACGCCAACTCCCAGGAAACGCCCTCTGATGAAGCCCTTTCTGGCACCTCAGAGACAGGTAGGTGAAAACAAAAATATTATGGGTTATCACGTGGTATTTACCTTGATGCTCCTAAAAATGCGTGAGTCTGCAGCCTCCAAGCCCCAGAGTAGCTCAGACAGTCATCTCCGAAAATGGTACAGACTGCTGGAGCCTGGGATCTACTTCAGAGAGAATGGAGATTCCTAGGAAAGTAAGCACAGCCATAGACAACATGAAAGAAAGCAAGACCCTGTGTGAAAGTCTCAAGATTACTAATTCAAGGGACTGAACCCCAGAAAAGCAGAAATCAGTAATAAGTCAGTAAGTAATGTCAAAACAAGAGACTGGGGACAATGTCATCAACATGCCTACATTGCATGTGTGAGAACCCAAGTCTGCATGTTCAAAACAAAATATCTAGAACCTATGTTTATGAAAAAAAGTTGGGTGTGATGGTGAACACTTGGAATCCTGGCACCAGTGATTCTGGTAGAGGCCTCCAGAACCCTCTAGCTCACTAACCAGGTAGGCTAGCCCACTTCTCAAGTTCTAGGCCAACAAAAGACCTTGTCTTAAAAACAAGGCGGATAGCACACGAGGAATGACAGCCAAAGATGTCCTCTGACCTCCACATGTATGCCCACCCACCGGTTCTACACACAGACACACAAATGTCTATGTGAAAGATAATGTAGCCAGGAAATGTGTTTTACTACCTTTATACTGTTTGTTTAAAAAAGTATTCATTAGCTAATAGTGACACACAGTTTTTTTTTTATTTTAAATTGCTTTTATTAAGCTATATATTTTTTCCACTCCCCTCTCTCCCTCTCCCTTCCCCTTAAGCCCTCTCACATAGCCCCCAATTTACTCAGGAGATCTTGTCTTTTTCTACTTCCTATGTAGATTAGATCCATGTATGTCTCTCTTAGGGTCTTCATTGTTGTCTAGGTTCTTTGCAATTGTGAATTGTAGGCTGGTTTTCTTTGCTTTGTGTCTAAAAGCCACTTATGAGTGAATACATATGATATATGCCTTTCTGTGCCTGGATTACCTCATTCAATATAATGTTTTCTAGATCCATTCATTTGCCTGCAGATTTCAAGATGTCGTTATTTTTTCCATTGTGTAAATGTACCACATTTTCCTGATCGAGAGGCATTTAGGTTGTTTCCAGGTTCTGACTATGACAAAAATTGGTAGTGGCACACAACTTCAAAAACAACACTAGGGCAGACAGAGGCAGGTGGATCTCTGGGTTCTAGATTAGTCTGAGCTACAGAGTGAGTTTCAGGACACTGAGGATTACACAGAGAAATTCTGCCTGAAAATAAACATATAAATAAATAAAAATATATGCATTACCAATATTTGAAAATTGAGTAAACCTAAATAAAATTTAAATAGCAAGCTCTTCTTGAAAGCTTGCTCATTAAAAGTGAACGAACACTTCTAAGCAGGTCATGAGAATCCCAAACTAAAGAACAACTGTCTACCTCACTGTTCCTCCACCTGCCTCCACAGCCTCACTGCTCATCC
>NC_022013.1:1203136-1203384 GCF_000317375.1 Microtus ochrogaster | reverse complement strand
ACTGCTCATCCACCTGTCCAGTCTCATTGCTCATCCACCTGTCCAGCCTCACTGCTCATCCACCTGTCCCCACAGCCTCACTGCTCATCCACCTGCTCCACACAGCCTCCCTCACTGCTTACCCACCTGCTCCCCACAGCCTCACTGCTTACCCACCTGCTCCCCACAGCCTCACTGCTTACCCACCTGCTCCACACAGCCTCACTGCTCATCCACCTGTCCCCACAGCCTCACTGCTCATCCACCTG
>NC_022013.1:1184567-1203036 GCF_000317375.1 Microtus ochrogaster | reverse complement strand
CCCCACAGCCTCACTGCTCATCCACCTGCTCCACACAGCCTCACTGCTCATCCACCTGTCCCCACAGCCTCACTGCTCATCCACCTGTCCCCACACAGCCTCCCTCACTGCTTACCCACCTGCTCCACACAGCCTCCCTCACTGCTTACCCACCTGCTCCCCACAGCCTCACTGCTTACCCAGCTGCTCCCCACAGCCTCACTGCTCATCCACCTGCTCCCCACAGCCTCACTGCTTACCCACCTGCTCCACGCAGCCTCACTTTATACTCACTCAGCCCACAGTATGTCATAGGGTCAGTTTACAGTTTCCTAACTCATTGCTGCATTTTTTTCAGAAAAAAGAGGATGAGGGCCAATCACAATAATCTTGTATTTGGAGAGATGCGTATGAATTTGACTCTGCCAGGCCTTTGTTTCCTGAATAATAATCATGGGCCAGGGGCAGTCACTATGAAAACCCTCCAGGGAAGAAATTGGAAACAAGCTGAATGGAATGAGCGGATACAAAGTGGAAGACTTGTGCTGTGAAATGTTATTTATCTATCAAAAATAATCAGACCAGTGGTCCTCAATCAAGGCCAATTTCCACCCTTTTGGACATTCAGAAATGTCTGGAGACAAATTTTTGGCCACCCTTTGGGTGAGAGAATTAGAGGATGGGTGCTTTTGCCTAATAAATAGAAGATAGAAAATCCTTTTTTAAAAACTTTAACATGTGTGTATGTGTGTATGTGTGCGTGCACGCACACACGCACATGTGTAACTGTGTGTGCATCTTCACATCTGGGAGTGCAGGTACACTCATGCCACTGTGCATATATTGGTCCTTACCTCCTATCTTGTTTGAGACAGGCTTTCTTATAGTTCACAGCTGTGGACACCAGACTAACTGGCCCATCAGCTCCTAGAGATCCTCCTGCCTCTGTCTCCTTATCTTGCTGCAGGATCACTGAGATAATAGATATTTTCTTTCCTGTCCAGGCTTGCACAGGCTCTGAGCCTCCAAATTCAGATTCTCATGCTTTCATGGCAAGCACTGAACCTACTGAGCCATCCTCCTAGCCTAGGAAGTGCAACTCTACCATGCTACAGTGCCTAGGACCATTGCTTCACAACCAAAGAATTTTTCAGCCCAAAGGTTCAATGCTGCTGAGGTTGAGATACCAGAAGTTAAATTCAGACTGGTTATCAGAGAGGTTTCCAGAACGCTAACAGAGAGAAACATAGTGCAGCGAGGTGTGTATCATTTATGGCAACAAACAAAAATGAGCCTGGGAATGTGAGGGAAAAGCAGCGTGGTAAGATTTGCGTGAAATTGGGTATTGCTAGATCGATATGCATAGAAAATTTTGTGAAAAAATAGGTCACCAAATGTGAGTGGGAGTAATCTCGGGGTGTTATTGTTCCAGATAATTTCCACTTTCCGCTTTATACAGCTTGGCATTGTGCAAATATTTTTAAATGATTATGATTATTTACATAATCAGAAAACCACAGTAACGATGTTTTTTATTTTGAAAAAAAAATCAATTGATGGAGTTAGAGAGATGGCTCAGTGGGTGAAGTGCCTGTCACACGTGTGGGCAAATATTCACATAAGAACACACACACACATGCACACACTTCAACAGCTGATTGACACACATCACTTTCAACCTTAACCTTGGGCTGTGTACAAGAATGCTTGTAACTGACTGGAACCTCGCTTTTCTTTCTTCCCCTGGCCACACACAAAAGTGTCTTCCCTGCCAAGGCAGAGACTACACATATTTCTCAGCAAGGGAAGCCCAGATACCAAGTCAGCTCTTGGCATTTAGAATGAGGGGTGGGTAATCAGACAGGAGCTTACACGGCCATCACTCTTGTCTGTCTCTGGGGAAGAAAGAAGCCGCTGCTGAGTGCAAAGCCCTCCCAGAAAGCAACAGAACAAAGGGGCATCGCCCTATCTGTCACAGTCTTGGGCGTTCGTTAACAGATGGGAAAAGCACACTACAACTTAGTGGCAGGGTAAGTGTGCAAATCACATTGCAGAGGTGCTGCAGCACAGCTCTGCCTGGCTTCAGGCCAACCTGTCACAGCATGCCTGTCATTTGTGAAGAGAGGGGCAGAACTTTAGACTGGTGATGCACGCCTGTCAAACCAACAGTTTAGGATGCTAAGGTATGAGAATTGCTTGTTCAAGGCTATCCTGAGCCACCAGCAAGACCTAATCTCAGTGTAAATAAATACACGATCTAACATACACACAAGACCCTGAGTTTGGTACTATAAAAGCCAGTGCTCCTTTCCCACCCCCATAAAGCGGGGCTTTCTACAATGTCCCAGGCTCCAAAGCCCCAGAGCTCAACCGCAGCGCATCTAGATCTGCTGAGGCAGACACCAGCACAGGGTAAAGAATGCCCCTGGGAGCACCGGGGAGTCACCTAGCTATCAGTGAGGGTCGAATGAGAAGATGGTCTCACCTCCCATGCTCATGTGCCCACGGCTTACTGGTGAGCGAAGCAGCCTATCTCTGAAACCCTTGGGTCTATATGTATCTTCATTGGTTGTCTGAATGTGTGGAACTGACTTTTGTGTGAGCATGGGTAAGAAATAAACTATGCAACGGAGTACGACAATAGCTGAGTTTCCGAAAACGTGAAAGTGTGCCTAGGGTCCAGTGTAGAAATGGATACTTAGGCCTTGCTCTCTAAAGGGATCAGGCACACACAGGTGTGTTTTACTCCCTGCAGCTCTCTTAACAAAGGCCACAGCCGCTCTCTCGGGCTTGTTAGACTGTCTTCTGAGCATCTCTTTCTCTTGGCCCCAAATACGTTGATTAAATCCCAGCTCTGCTTCCTAAAAATCATGCACTTCGCAATGAGTCTATTATGCCTTTTATTTAAAGATTAAATTCAGGCTAAAAAGGCTAGTCTTTGAACATGGAAGTAGAAATGCACTTCCAAACTGCTCCCCAGACCAGATCTTATGCTAGATTCTTTCTGATTCTTTCTGACTGAGAGATCTCATTATTGCCACTAAGCAGATGGCAAACTGAGGTTTACTAGACTTTCATCTCTCACCCGGGGTTCATCCACCTGTCAAAGATCCATTCAGAACCAGAGAAATCGTTCAGAGCTTACTCTTCCAAGGGACCCAAGTTTGGTTCCCAGCACCCACGCATGGGTTCACAATTATCTCTAAGTCCTGCTCCAGTGGGTCTGACTCCCTCCTCTGTCTGACCTCTTTAAGCACCAGGCATGTGTGTGGAGCACAGACAGACACGCAAACCAAGCACCCATACACATAGGATTAAAAATAAAAAGCTATATTTTCCTGCCTCCGCAAGCCCAAGGCTGTGTCCATTACTCGAAGGTTTCTCCACATTTGTTCCCTGTAGCCCAAGGAAAAGGCAATATACAAAGTGAATCAGAGAACTGAAGAGATGGTTAAGCAGCTAAAAGTATGTGCTGCTCTTCCAGAGGATCCAAGTTCAGGTTCCAAATAAAGTGCCTCACAACCACTTGGAACTCCAGCTCCAGAAGACTTGACTCGCAAGGGCAACTATACTCATATGCACAAACCCACGCACATGCCACACATAAACCCATACACATATCCACACACATGCTCACACACAAACCCACACACATGCCCACACACAAGCCCATACACATGCCCACACACATGCTCACACACAAACCCACACACATGCTCACAAACATGCCCACACACAAGCCCACACAGAAGCCCACACACAAACCCACACACAAGCCCACACACATGACCACATACATGACCACACACATGCCCATACACATGCTCACAAACATGACCACACACAAACCCACACACAAGCCCACACACATGACCACACACATGTCCACACACAAACCCACACATATGACCACACACAAACCCACACACATGACCACACACAAACCCACACAAATGCCCATACATAAACCCACACACATGACCACACAAAAGCTCACACACAAGCCCATACACATGCCCACACACAAACCCACACACAAGCCCACACAAAAGCTCACACACAGGCCCACACATATTCCCATACATTAAAAACAAAATAAACAAACTCTCCAATCAAAAGCTACTAGTATCAGTTTGCTTTCGGTTGTTATGATAAAGACTCTGATCAAAAGCTACTTGAGGAAAACAGAGTTCCTTTCTCCTGAAAGGTTACAATCCATCCAGGAGGGAAATCCGGGCAGGACCTAGAGGCAGAAACTAAAGCAGAGACCACAAGAAAGCCCTACTGACTGGCTTTTGGTCTGCTTTCTTGTGAGACCCAAGACCACCTGCCCAGGAATGACACTGCCCTCAATTGGCTGAGACCTCCACAGTCAATCATTAACCAAGAAAAGGCCTCAGGGCCTTGCCTACAGGCAATCTAACAGAGGTTGTTTGTTTGGTTTTGGTTTTTTTATCCAACTGAGGTTGTTCTTCTCAGGTGACTTTAGCTTGCATCAAGCTGAGAAAATCTGAGCAGGATAATAGTGTTTTATATGTTGTGTACTTATATCAAATATTTAGTGCCTTATAATGGACACTAGGCAAATGGCAATATACTATTAGGGAAGTCAGGCTCACTAGCAGACTATCTGCTGGATTCACTTGAGGGAAACTGAGACTTTTATGGTTATAAACATACCCATTAGTGTTTCAATTTGTGGAAAGCAAAATAAAACTAACCAATGATGCTGGGACAAATAACAGAGCCCAGGGGGAGATTGTCTTCAGTTTCATATCTGCAGTTCACCCGGGGGCTATTAATTCTAGTTATTGAACGATAAAGCAAGGGTCGTTATGGTTGAGGCTGCATGTGAATTTTCTGTGATGGGCAGGTGAGCATCAACTAAAATATCACAGACTTGAGAGTCTCAGCCTGTTTCCCTTGAACCAGTTTCTCTTCTGATGTAGGAATAGGTCTCTAGGGATCTGAATCCTCTGATCATGGGGACAGTTTTGCCAACTTCATAACTGGTGATTCTTGGCAGTTCTTACAGCTATTAAAGATTGTATTCTTCATTTGGTGAATATAACATTCTCATTGAGCTACCCATCAAAAAACAGGCCCTTCTTGTTGATAATTTATGTCACTTTAAAGACAGAGCCCATCTTCAAAAGATTTCCATGGAGCAAAAATATTCAAATGAAGGAAAGATGATTTTTTTCTCACTTTCTTAAGCAGTTTTATTTTTTAAAACGATAAGTTATTGTTCAATTTTGTACAGTTTTGTCTTAGCAATGTGCTGTATTAGTGAATATGCTTTTTCAACTGCACACGCCCCCCCCCCCACCTCCTCTGCAAAGCTATCCTGAGTTTTCCCTCTAGAATGTCCAGGCACTTTGTTGAGAATCAGTCCTGAAGTTTAATTAACTCCAAAAATAGGAGCAGAAGCTATTCACAGACTTTGCTCAGCCATGCTCCCTCTCCCTGCTGAGGAAGCAAGCCATGTCCTCATCTGCGAGAGTGAAAGGATTTCTAAAAGAGACAGAAAAAGAGAAGAAGACAAGGGAGGGAAAAAGAGCCAGGGAGCAGACCCTGTAAAGCAATGGTTCTCACCCTTCCTAATGCTGAGGCCCTTTAATATAGTTCCTCGTGTTGTAGTGACCCCCAGCCAGAAAAACATTTTGTTGCTACTGCATAACTGTAATTTTGCTACTGTTGTGAGTCATAATGTAGATATCTCATCTGCAGAATAGGTGATATGTGACCCCCCTTCCCAAAAGGGTCATAGCTTAAGAGTTTGAGAAACATTGCTGTAGAGGGTTAATAGAGAAAAAAAGAAAAGCAACCAAGGATAGCATCTAGGAAATTCAGATCATGGTGAATGGGAGAGATAACTGCAACAATCATGCTCAAGTGGGTAGCAATAACCCCTAATTCATGGTCTCTCCCCATGTGGTATAGAGATGTAACAATAAATAGACCCATGGATGATCGTAAGTGGGGGTGAATAAGCAAATGGATAAGTGGGTGGAGGGATAAATGGATGGATTGGTGAATGAAGAGATGGGTGGAAGATGGATTGGTGGGTGGGTTTGTAAGTAGAGAGTTAGATGAATGGATGGGTGGATGGATGGATGGATAGATATATGGATGGGTGGATGGATGGATGGATGGATGGATGGATGGATGGATGGATGGACAGGTGGTTAGATGGGTAAATAGGCAAACAAGTATACACTTACACTTGCATGTGCCTACTTAATTTAAATTTAAAGATTTAAACACAACAGAAAACTATAAAATAAATATCCCAGACCATTGTTACCCTGAAGAATCTGAGAAGTCACACAGTAGGGTCTACTCTAGGATAACAGAACCTGAATATAAACACAATATATCTGCTCTAAATCTCACAGGATTTGATTTAGGATTCCCCTCTGTATGGTGTGAATACCATTGGTGAATAAAGAAACTGCCTTGGCCTGTTGATAGAGTAGAACTTAGGTAGGTGGGGAAAACTAAACTGAATGCTGGGAGAAAGGAGGCAGAGTCGAGGAGAAGCCATGTAGTCCCTCTGGAGACAGATGTCAGAACTTTAGCCAGTAAGCCAAAGCCATGTGGTGATACACAGATTACTAGATATGGGTTAAATTAAGGTATAAGTGTTAGCCAATATGAAGTTAGACCAAACAGTGTTTTAAATAATATAGTTTCTGTGTGATCATTTTGGCGCTGAGCAGCCGGGAATCAACAGCCAGGAACAAACAAGTTGTTCCCTACAACAAATTGGCACCCATGTGGCCAACTAAAATCCATTTAAAACCTGAGAGGGCTTGGAAAGGAATTCTAGACACTAAAAAACAAAGTTTAGATGCATTTATTTTCCCAAATGGGCTTTGCTTGCTGGCAACATGTTGAGGCTCCTTTTAGAAAGGTTTCCCTTGTTCAGCGGTTGCAGGAAAAAGCCACAGTTTTGAAATGTCAGCTTTCTGGGTTGTGCTGCCAGCACAACCTCTGGCTCTTTCAGGATGCCAAGCATTTAAATGGGGTTTGTGAACATAGTGCTATAACTTGCTTAATAGCAACATAGACTGGTTATGTGCCTAAAAATGGGGCTGTGAGTATGGCTCTCAGAGGCAATGGACAGCTCTGCCATGTTGGACTGGATGGAGCAAGCAGGGAGTGCCATATTTCCCCTAGCAATGGTACTGCTTAAATTCATAAGAAGGACAAGAAGGGCTTAGCATTTTAAGAACTTCAGGTCAGAAAATAATTACAGATACACAGTAAAGACAAATTCAGATGGAAAAGACTTCTAAATGGGTCACAGTGTTGGATGAATGTACATAGGCTTGGGAGAGAAAGGAAATGGAGTATAGACAGTTATAAAAAGAAGTAAATGGTATTTTAAAAAAGGTAAAGTCTTTAAAGGGACAGTACAGACAGTCATAGACTAAAGGAGTAAAAAAAAAATAATAAGCCACATAAAGATGGAATATAGACAGAGAGTTTGGGTTATGTCTATTATAGTGTTTTCTTTGAATTTTTTGACTGTGAAGGAGCTAAGTAACCAACATATATATTTTAAAGATATCTTGACTTCAGAATTTGAGTCTAAGAATATGTTGCCTTTGAAAAAAAGGTTCTTCTTTTGTTTCCACTAAGGATGAGAACCTGTGGATTAATTCCAAACTAATATGATTTGATGGATCAAGACCACACAAAAAGTCTCTGTGAAAATCCTCCAAAAGAAAATATTTCACCCAACAAAAAGCAGGAAGAAGTTTGGAGAGAACTATGCCCATATTCCCAAATATTGTTTATAAATGTTTCTTTACATTTCAAAGAGGATATGCCATAGAGATTTGCATTGTTATGGATCTTGGCTTATTAATACAAATTTGGGTCAATTTTGTTTATATGTGTGTGTGTGTGTATTTCTGCTCTTGACTCTTGATTAAGGTATTGTGATTATGCAGCTCATTTAGAAATATAATGCATAATTAAGAACTATAGGTAAATAGAGAGTCATCTATAATAGTCAAGCTTGTAGTCATGTTAATTAGATTTTCTAGATGTACAGAGATGTATTTCAGATGGATAGGTGTTTTTCAAACCTTTCAAAGACTACAGAATATGGCATTTAAAATGTTTTAGGAACTTAGGACTTTTCATGACAGTGAGACACATCTGCTCCTAACAGCACCAATTACTTCAAGAGGAAGATGGGAATCGAAGAGGATCCTTATAGAGTTTGCTAGCCATTTGGGCAAGAAAGTGCTATTGTCTGGACTGCTTGATGGTATGCTATGTGAACTGGACATGCAGGACCCACAGAGAAATGACTGCTGAACTTGCCTAAAGGTGAGATGGTCCTTCAGGGTTCCTGCTTCATAAAAGAGTCTGTTAGATATTCTGCAGGACACAGGAGAAAGTGACTAAAAAGTTAGCCTGATACTATGGGCCAGTAGGCTAAAGATGGATGCCACAACAATACAGAAGAACTACTTTGGATGGCTTTCTAGAGTTTTGGACATTGCTTACAATGCACTTCCTATTTACTTAGGTAATATTATATCCTTCTGGAGTCTTTGATGGAGTTGAAGAATAAATAGTTATAGTTTTCCTTAGTTATGATAAAATGTAAAGTAGATAGAAATATTGTAACTGTAATATTGCTTGATACCTGTTTTGTTATAGGTATTTTTACTATGTTAAATTTTCATTTAAACAGAAAGGGGGAAGTAATGTGGGATTCCCCTTTGTATGCTGTGAATAGCATTGGAGAATAAAGAAATTGCCTTGGCCTGTTGATAGGGCAGGATTTATGTAGGCAGAGAAAGCTAAACTGAATGCTAGGAGAAAGGAGGCAGGGTCGAGGAGAAGTCATGTAGCCCCACTGGAGACAGACACCAGAACTTTAACCAGTAAGCCACATCCACATGGTGATACACAGATTAATGAAGATGGGTTAAATTAAGATGTAAGAGTTAGCAAATAAAAAGCTAGAGCTAATGGGCTAAACAGTATTGTAAATTATATGGTTTCTATATGATTATTTTAGGGTTGAGCAGTTGGGAAATGAACAAGCGGCCTCCCAACAACAAGGGTTAATTACAGTACTGGAGTGTAGGAAGTGTTACAGTTGCATCTTTTCTTGTTCACATTTATCTCGTAAATGATACCCTTCAGATGATGTTGATGGAACTCACTGAGCAACCATTTCTGAAATGTTGTTCCTTTAAACACACTCTTGGTAATCTTCAATGATGGCACAACTTCATTCTTTCAGACTGGAGCTGGCTTACGGGAGTCAGAAGCGACTCAAAGTAAAGCCAGTCAATATTGTGAGTAACACTACCAGTGATCTCAGCTCAGGCTGGAGAGGGATCAGTGTGGTTATACAGCCTGTCTTATCAAGTATTTCAGAGAAATTCCTGAAGGTGGGCTGCTGGAAGATTCTGATCATAGGTTCCATACTGGCCATAAATGCAGGGACCTATGATAACTCCTTGGAACATCAACATTAAACTGGTATATTAAAAACACCAGGCTTGTGGCAGTAAAATCACATGCTTCATCCTTCAGAGAAAAATCAATCAAATGTTGTTATAACTACTGCTGAATCGAATAGTCCATAAAAAAGAATTTTAAGAACTAGGTAAGAGCCTAATAATCTTTGAAGTCAACGTATTTTGAACATCTTGTGACCTGACTCGTTGCTGAGAAGTTGAAAGAAAGATGGTGATGACCTTGGGGTACTACTGCCATCACTTCAAACTTCTGACTGTTCGGAGAATGCTGACCAATGACAAAGCACTGGGGACAGAACATCTGCAAGCCTACCATCCTGAAACCAGCTGACCTCGGGGCATCTAAGAGGGCTGGCTCATTGGAAGAATTACGGTATCATACTTGGGTTGCAGAGGCAGCTCTGCTGTTCCTGGTCCATGTGGCAGGTGCTTGCCTCTGAATGGTTACTGTTTGTCTCAGGAAATGCCAGTTTCCAGTGCAGCCCTGTATTGGAGGAGTGCTGAAATGTCACCAGAAAACAAAATCGCTGGGCAACCCCTGCTCTCTCCATTAGCATTTTGGCAAGCAGAGTAAGGCAGGGGCAGACAAGATAATGGCAGGTTACACAGGCATTTATTTCATTTTATTTTTTCTTTGAGGAAGTCCTAATAAAATTAGCAGTGTCCTAATAACAGCGGGGATTATAAAAAAGATACATTTATCAACAATGTACAATTTTCTTAGTGGAATCTGTAATAAACTTTTCATATGTAAATCTCCTCTCAATGAGCACACAAAGGGCAAGACAAAGAGAAGGGAAAATGACAAGAAGCTAATTCTCCATCATCTCTGAGAACTAGGAAGATGGAAATCCTCTACGTTAAGAGATGAATATTGAAAAATTTAAGTTGATTTTATTTTTCCATGTTTCACGGGTGTATGTAGTATGGTAGTAGTGGTGGTGATGGTGTGGGAATGTGTGTGCATATGAATGATTCTGCATGTAAGCGGGCACATGTGAGGGGATGTTTGCACATGAATGCATGTGGCTTGATGTTAGGAACCATTCCCCGGTGGGTTTTCCACCTTATTCAGGGAGGCAGGTCTCTCAGTCAAACCAGAGCTTACAGACATGGCTAGTCTCCCTAACCAGCTTGCACTGGGGATCACAGGTTTCCACCCTGCAAGACTAAAATTACAAGTGGCCTGCCACACCCAAGTGGCATTTATGAGTTTCTAGGGCACCAAACTCTGAACTCTGGTCCTCATACTTGAGCAGAAAGTACTTTAACTGTAGAGCCACCTCCCCAAGTCCCCAAACTTAACTTTAACTCCTCTTTCTAGTCTCCTTTCTGTCATGGTTCACTGAAAATTCTTACAAGAAATGAGGCTAAGTCCTCCGAGTTTCAGGGATTGGGTCAAAATCATCAGCGTCTCATTGCCCACCTCACAAGGCTGGCTATTCCCTTAAAGTCCCTATGTCAGTCAAAGCTATTAGTAATCCAGCCCTCTCTGTCCCCCAAACCCGTTTTTCCTGATTCTCCATCATGCATCCTAAGCTGCAAACAGGTCCATTGGAAGTTTATGATGCTGTTGCCTTTCTCTAAAACCCACACAGCACCTCCCCTTCCTCTGAAGCTTTCATAACTAAACGCTGCCTCTCCAGGCAGCTTTCGTTTCTATTTCTCACTGAGCTCCCAATGCCTCTTGTGTATTCTGAGCCATCAGCTCAGTATGTGGTAGCAAGCCATCTTGCAATGCAGTACGTTCTCATGGATACCACCTCCCTGGGAGAACAATAAGGGCCTCGTAGCATCAATGCTGTACCGAGTGAAAACCACACAATGAACATTCGCTGATTGACTGGAAGATTTCAGGACTTCTTTCCTCATCCTAGGGGGGTCTGCACAGGCCAAGAGACAAGGAGACTAAGGTAGTAGAAATAAAGAGGAGAGGGTAAGGAGATAGCTCAGTGGATGGGTACCTGAGTTCAAATCTCTAACCCTCACATGAAAATCCAGCCGTGGTTACATGCATCCCTGAGGTTTAGGGACAGGAAGACCTCTGGGACTTGATGGTTGACAGTCTCACTTCAAGTTCAATGAGAGACTCTGCCTCAGTGGAATAAGACAGAAGTGATAGGGCAGGATGTCCTATATCCTAAGTTATAGGGAAGGACATATGGGCACACACAACACATGCATATATGTTACACATGCACATACCACACACATACAAGCACAAACACTTAAAAATGAAATAAATAGAAGAAACATCTAACCTATCTACTCCAGAAACCAGACAATCAAAATTTATAGCTGAACAATTTAGGCGGGAAGGAAAGGGGGGACATCTACCCATGGCTGGGGAATCAACACTGAATGTCTTGAGGAGTATGAAGACTTGATCAAAGTAGCCTCGGTGAGACTCACAGGAACACCCAGGAAACGCACATTTATGAACAGGGCTATTTCTTGAATTTGAACTGTAAAATCGTAATGGTAAGGATTTCTCCTCCATGTCATTCTTAGCTTAAAAGTAAATTAAATCCACTCCTGAGATATTCAGACACACCAGGGGCGCTGATCGCTATGGGTGGCACCAAAGGCAGAAACTCCAAGGCCTTCCAAGACCACACTGATTGTCGTTTCCAAACAAGCATTTGATGTCTCCATCTATCTTCAAAGGGCTGAAACCGCACTGTGCCCTTCAGGAAAGTCCCAGGGAGATGCTGTCTGTGGCAAAGGTGATGCCATAATTTCTGCCAAACCAAGACAGTCAAGGCCTGAACTGGTGTCATCTGGAGATGTGAAGCGCATGTTATCTCCTATCTCCATCTCACTGAAGGAGCCCTTGGACACAGGGTCATTTCTCATCCCCTAGCTTTTATGGCTACAGTTTTCATAGCACAGGGGTGGGGATTTGTCCCAGGGCTGGTCACCAAGTGATTCCGATTCTGGAATGTGTGGTAGCAACTAGAATATTTTTTTTTATCTTTTACTCAGATTTTGGTTGTTGGTGTTTGGTTTTGTTTTTTTAACTCAGCAACATTTCTGAAAACAACTATGACTTGAAAGGTTGTGATTGGCAATGCGTTAGCAAAGAATGCTTCTAGGAGATACAGTACCGAGGTATCATCCCATCTCACCCCTGAAACCGTCCTGTGTGCTTATGTGTATTTGTTTGTTAAACAGCATAGAGAAAAATGGCATAAATTTTTAAAAATACAAAAAGAACAGTATGAAAACAAGTAAACTATTTTTCCATAGTTGGTGTTTTTAGTCAATTTTTAGTGAAATTTTTTCTGTCATTACTTTTGTTAACCCATTTTTGAAATTTGTTCTTTGACAATTTCATACATGTATAAAATGAAATATGACCGTATCTTCCCCTTCACCTCTATCCAGTTCCCTCCAACATGCCCCCTCTCAACTTCTTTTCTTTTCTCTTTTAATAACCAAGTCCAGTTAGTGCTACCCATGTGTGCATGAGTGCAGAGGGACTCAGAATCCATGCGGCATGGACAACCAAATGAGTGGTTTAAGATTACTAATTAAAACCAAACAACTTATTCACTCAACATTTATGTCATACACACACACACACACACACACACACACTCACTTTAAAAGTCCAGTTAGCGTTGGTCAAACTACCTTTGTATCCTAATAGCTAATGCCTCTACTTTTCACTTTTCCATGCTGAGTTGGACTTTTTTCTACATAAGAAATACACTTCTATAAAAGGAATCAGCTGTTGCCATGGTTGATATCCGATACAATGAGCATTTCCTGAACATCAGATACATTTCAGGTTCTATGAAGAAGACAGGTTCACCCTACCCTCACGGAGCCGATGACCTAACTATGGATGAGAAATGAGGTTTGCATTGCTCTGAACCAGAGTATTTTCACAAAGGTGTACAGCATGGCGCTCTCAGATGGAAACCGCGACCCTGGCGACTGAGGAAGTTCACTCTTAAGTTGAGCAGCACTGGGGAGGCCACAAGAAACGAGGAGCAAGAGAGGTGAGACTTTAAACACTCCAGGCAGATGGCTGACAAGACTCAAGAAGGAAACAATGCAAGTTCCCCCAAACACAAGACACTTCCCCAAGATTAACAGTTAGTGGGGAGAGGAAACCTCCATAAAGCTGCCTGCAGGTCTCTCCTGCCCTCTCGGCCTCTCCCTCCCACCCCTCCTGACTGATTGAGGATTGAGCATGCAGCTCTAGTGAGTTATCACGCATACTGGGGTGGGGTTCCCGTGAAACAACTGCCTTTGAGTCACCCACACTCTGCTTTTCTTAAAACAACCCTAGTACATTCACTGCGTTAAACTAGATTTGGGTGGAATCATTTCTTCTGTCTGTTGTCAGTGTCCTATTGAGGTAAACAGATACTATTTCTGTCTCCCCCACCCCAAAGTGTCACATAACAGGTGCCAAGAAAAGGCAAAGGACCCAACATCAAAGACAAAGATGGATGTGGGGTGAATGGGGCCATGTTGGGGAAAACTCAGTAGCCCCTAGAGGGTCTTGCAGTCGTCCATGGGAGGAGTGCCTAAGAAGGCTCACAGAGCAACAGTGCAGGGAAAGGAGGAAGGAACTACCGCGGAGAGAAATGAGCCAAATGGGAGAAGACAGGTGGCAGGATCTGAGAGGTGGGCGCTTGAAAGAGAACTGGATTTGGGGTCTGAGTGATAGACGGATAAAGGTACGAACACGGTGTCGTATTCTGCACATGTGACAAGACCGTAGTTCTCATTCAGACCTAGAAATGAGCTGACAAAGAAACCTAGAAGTTTCCCCATCAGCCATTCCCCCGCATAGTTTTAGACCAGTAAGAAATTATGCAAATCTTCAGGCTAAAATAGCAACTCTCTGAGAAGCAACCAGCCAGAACTTGAAAGCAGAACGTCGGCTCTGAAAACTTCTGAGCTGTGGCTGTCATCATGAAGACTCCTGGAAATGGGGAATTTATGCACTTATAATCCGGACACATGAGGAAAGGTCCTCGGAATGTAGGATTCATGGCTCTTGGGAGCTGACTCAGCAAATAAGGTACTCGCAAGAAGCAGAACTGGAGTTTGGCTCTCCAGGACCCACATAAAAAGCCGACAGGTGTGGCAGCTTCCTTTGGGCCCTGCACTAGGGAAGCAGAGCCCAGGACCAGGCAGGCTGGCTGGCTAGGGAAGTCAGAAACAGCTCCACATTCAGCAGGAGACCGTGCCACAGCAAGCAGAGTGCAGAGAGAGTGAGGAAACATCCTATGTCGACTTCAGGCCCTCACACACGTGCGCACACACGTATACCCATGCGTATGTGTGTACACACATGGACATATAAAATAGAATTCACAACGAATGCTTACATTGTAGAGCAAACAGATGTCAGTTGCTGCTGAGTTTATATTAAGATATCAGAAAGCATAGGCCTGCTTGTGAGGATGCCAGGAGTCTTCTGAAAATCTTCATTGAACAGGAACCCCTGAGGTTCCTATTGATTGGACAAGATCAAACAGGCAGTGTTATATCCCTCCCCTACCCCCACCCCGAGTGGCCACTGCCTTACTATATACTTAAAAGATAATTCATTTAATCACGTTAACCCTTGTTTAAGAGAAACAGTGGGTGATAATAAAAAAATTATCATTTCTTCCTAAATGATTCTTACACAGAAAAACCATGAATCCTGACGCTCTCGGATCCCGTTGTCCGTGGTGCCCTGGGCTGTGATTGCCTGTGGGAACACTTTTCTCTCGGCTGCCACAATGCTCAACACATACCTTCCACAGCAGCCTCACCCAGCATACAATTTTATTTTTAATGTCACAGGCTTCAGCTCCAAATAACATTGCCAAATTCCTCTCTTCGGGGACATAATCTCCTCTTTCCTATTTGAATGGACATTTTCTTCCGGGCCTATTATAAATCACACAAGGGAGCAGGTGGGGAGAGAGAAATGGGTGCTTTAGAGACGCTCTGGAAACTCAGGAGAAACACAAAAATCCTGGGCAGAGAGAGAAGGTGCCAACAAAGACAAGGGATTAAAAATATAGGCCAGGGCTCGTGGCACACAGCCTTAGTGTCCCTGTGACACATAATTTCCAAGCAATGGAGTTTAATAAATCCCCCCAAATGAATGGGGGCTGGGCTTTCGGGATCGGATCTATTGCCTTGGCTTCAAGGCGCTGGCCTGTGGGGAAGGCAGGGCCAGGCCCAAGCTGGCATGCTTTCAGATGGAGGTGAAGATCAATGGGACAATGAGGCCCAGAACAACCGCTTCATAGAATAGATGCAGGGACGCCCTCTGTCATGGGGCAGTCTGACTACTTCTGCTCCTGAAATTAGTTCTTTGGGCACAGCCTGCTCTCATCTGTCGGGGAAAAATAAATGTTTGTTCTCTACATTATCAAACATTTGGTTTTCAGAGGCAAGCAGAAGGGATATGGGGATAATTTTTAAAATGTTCTTACTAGGGAAATTTAAGCAATATTTGTCTCTCGCAGCTCATCTATAACTCATACAGTGAGATAATACAGAACTCTGGCTCCGGGTATGTGAGATGTACTTTGTCTGACACATCCACCTGCTCGGGTCTGTGCTGATGCCTCTTCAGGCGACTCCTGGCTGAGGTCGAGCTGCTTCACTTGTGTCCAAACACAGCACTGATGGATGCAGCAGCAGCGCTCTATTTACCTGCATTCTCTGCCCCTGCTACCCGTGGCACTCTTGCTTCTGTTTCCCATACCCCTGTCTTTCTGTACGCATGCACGCACATACACGCGCATGCGCACATAAGCCTGGGTGTGTGCATGAGAGCACACACACACACGAGTACCCACCACTCTGACTAGATCCCACTCTTCTTAAAGTGGGGTCCAAGATTTGAATTCTACATTTGCAGCACCTTGTGAGAACACTGCAGTATTTCCTCCCTGTGGCAACAGTGAGGCACAATTGTCCAGACCCATCTCAGCGGTCCCGGTGCACAGCGTTGAAACAGTTGTATGTGTCTCCGAGTGATCTGCACCGACCAAGGAAGGAAAATTCAAACCACCCGTATCTTTAATCCACAGTGATGATCAAATAGAAACCAGCCTTGGGCACTTTGAACAGGACCCACAGTAAGAATAAGAATACAGCTCTCTTTATTTATCTTAGATGTGTTGAGAAGATAGGTGGAATCATCTGGAAGTCCTGTATTTCCTCGAGATGGGGTCTTACATAACCCGGGCTGGATCTGAAGCCACTATGAACTGTGGCTGATGTTGAACGCCTTCTGCTTCCACATCCCAAGGGCTGGGATTGCAAGTCTGCACCACCGCACCCGGTATCTGCGCTGCTGGGGAAGCACTCTGCCAAATGGGTGCCACCTCACCCTGATAGCCTTGTTGTAAATACCCTGAAGAGCTTTTGACCGCTTCCCATCACAGCCGCCCCAATCCATACCCCGGCTATGGACACCGAGTCTCTTCCTGCTACATCCTCATCAGCACTTTTTACTGCTTGTGCTTTGAATCAAGTTATCCCAACAGGTGCTAGAACTATCTTATTGTTGTTTGAATTTTCATTTCCTCTAGTTACTAGGAATCCTCAACACATTTTCATACTCATCAGCTACCTTTCAAGTGTTTTTTTTTCCTCATAAATGTCATGCTGAGGTCTTTTGCTCACTTTAAATCTGATTGTTTCTGTGCTGTTTCATACACACACACACACACACACACACACTTTTGGAATAACACTAACCCCCTTTCCTTTCCTCTCTTCAAACACCCCCCAGACATTCTCCTTTCATCTCCTCCCTTCCTCCCATTCTGAAGTTGATGTCACACACATGTATGTGTATGCATAAATATATAACTACAACTTTCTGAGTCAATTTTTGTTGTATGTGTGTATAAAATTTTGGAACTGACAACTTTGTCTTGAATAACCAATTAGGGAGCTCATCTCTAGGAAGTGCTAGTGTTAATCTCTCTCTATCCCTCTCTCTCTCTCTCTCTCTCTCTCTCTCTCTCTCTCTCTCTCTCTCTCTCTCTAGTCCCTGTAGTTCTTTATCTAGGAGTAGGACCTCATGAGATATCCCTCCTTTTATGCTAGCATATCTATTGATGTTGCCACTGCTCCCGTCTTGCCTATGCAGCCTTTTCTAGGAAAGACTGCTTCACCCCAGACTTCCTGGCATTCTGGCCCTTATAGGCTTTTCTGCTCCGGTTCTATGATGTTCCCTGTGCCATAGACACAGGAGCTATGGTGTAAATTTATCTATTGGGGCTGGGCTCACTGCAGTCTATTAATCTCTGTTCCGTGTCCAGATGTGGTTTTCTGGGATGCCCTCCATGTGCTGTTAAATAAACCTCTTTGATGAAGGATGGTAGCTCTGCTTATTCGTGTGCATAAGGATAAGGTTTAGAACGTCATAGGGAATTATGCTAGTCTATCAGAGTGGCAATAGTAGATTTGTTTTTAAGGTTCATGACCTTACTAGCCTGGGAAAGTTGGCTAGGTTTCTAATACCAGCCATGGCTTCTCTTCTGCGCAGGGGCCTTAAAGTTTAACTAGACAGCTGTTGGCTACCACTGACGTGAAAGCGCCACTTACTGCATCTTTATGGATTTGTTGTCACACTGACCATTTCTGTGGCCCATAGCTGCTGTATCCGGTAGGACTATTAATTATTTTCCTCCCTTGGCAACTTGCCTGACATCTTCTGGTACCATGGAAGCTGGACAGAAGTAAAGAGACTTTCACATTAGATCAGCCTGAACAGTTCAAGCGCTGTGTCCTAAGAGCACAATGTCTTCTGTAATAGAAGCCCATCTTCTAGCCCTGAGAGCAACCAAGGGCGATATCAATAATCTAAGCTGTTTGGGGTACCAGTTAAACAACCCTGACCAACAACGTTTCTCATGCCTGGTACTAGAGTTTTTGTGAGTCTATGGTTCTTATGGGAAGCATGGCAAGCTCAATGTAATGTGTATGTATATATA
>NC_022013.1:1178838-1184467 GCF_000317375.1 Microtus ochrogaster | reverse complement strand
TATATATGTATATATGTATATGTATATACACACACATATATGTATGTGCACGTGTGTGCGTGTATGTATATATACATATATGTTACAGTATTATAATATAGTAAATATAAGATAATATGATTCCTTGTGGCTCTATCAAGCAACCTTGGTATTACTTTCCCTCATGCCTGCTTCTTGTTCTTTGACCCTCTTCCCCTTCCCAGTTGCTTCCTACACTTGTATCCTACTGTTCCCCCATCAGCCCCACCTCTGGTCTCTCTATACCCGTGGTTCTCTCAATATTCCTACACTGCAGACCTTTAAGACAGTTCCTTACACTGTGGTGACATTTTCATTGCTATTTCATAACTGCCACTTTGCTACTGCTCTGAATAGTAATGTAATATTTTATAAGCTAGCTATCTGATATGCAACCATCAAAGGGGTCATGACCAGCGGGTTGGGAACTGCTGCTTTATACTTTTCTGGTTTCTCTGTGTTGTATACTTAATCTGAATGTTTGAAGCTATGGACTGCATATGAGAGAGAATATGTGGCTCTGTCTTACATATTTTGGATATTGACATTTTGTCAGATGCATTATTTCAAATATTTTCCCAATTGTAGGTCATTTCTTTTCTCATATAGCACTATTGACAACAACTCAGGATCCACAAACAGATGGGTGGATAATGACGGTATTTGACAGAAGCCCAGTGAAATACTACTCAGTCTTACAAAAGAAGGAAAGGTGTCACATGAATGGCCTGAGGATGTAATACTAGGAGAAATAAACCAGGCACTGGAAGGCAAATGCTGCTTGAGCTCACTTGTGAAGAATGTAGAACTTAGAGAACACCCTGGCAGTTCTCAGGGAGGAGGGACTGGGAAAGTGGGGAAAACAGTTCAAAGAATGCATCACCATAGACATGTGACATCAGTTAATAAGATACAAATGGATGCTTAACATTTTCTAGATGAGGAGGTATTCATGATGCTGAGTATGCCCCTCCCAAATGATAACTATACAAAATGATGGATATCCACTTATTTTATGGTATGTTTCATAATATACACCTTTACAGAACAACATGGCATATGTGTGCAATTTTTAATCTATCAATTATACATCAACAAAACCTAGAAAATGAGAGAAATGTCTCTGACATTTGGGTGGAAGAGACACTTGAAAGGTACCATCAAAGCAGTGCCAAACCTCTTCAGGAAAAAAAGAGGGACCAGCAGCCTGCTTCCCCAACAGGACAAAATCCAGGCAGAGGATTGCTTTGAGATGACCTCCACATTTGCCACAGCAAGCTGCCTTCCAGAGCACGTGAAACATCAGCTGCTGTCCATGCAGTTGAAACATCACTAAATAGTCCAGAAGCTGATGAAACATGAGTGAAAAGGTAAAAATTAAAAATAAGGATAGGCTGAAACTTTGGAAAGATTCCAAAGCAGTGCTTAATTAGGTGAGCCTAAAAGAGCTGTATGATCCAGGAAGTGAACACAGTTGACTAGAATGGTTTGTGTGCACGTTCTCTTTTACAGAGTTTTAAGATCCTCCATCTCAAGAGAGAAAAGAGGCACTGAGTGCAATATCTGGGCAAGAAGAGAGCATGTATTCAAATGCTTCCACCAAAAGCCTTGGCCTTGACCTTTGACCAGACACCAGGAAGGGCTGTGTGTTTACAGATTCTAGGCTGAAATGAACTGGCAGAGCTATGAACACATCACCTCCAGATTCCCACTGTAAAGTGATCTTTACATTAAAACAGCTGTTCAGGGCTGGAGACAACTTAGTCGGTGGAATGCCTGCTTCCCAAGCATGAAGACCTGGGTTCCATGCGAAGAACCCACACCAAAAAGAAAAGGCCATGCGTAGTGTGTCCTCATAACTCCAGTGCTGGAGGAGGTGAGGACAAGCAGGTCTCTGTGGCTCACACTCTGCCTATCACAGCTTAATTGATGAGTCCCAGGCCAGGGAGAGACCTTGTCTGAAGACACAGGATGGACGGCATCTGAACGGCAGCAAAGTTGACCTGTGCGTGAGTAGCTGCATACACATATGTGCCTGAACATACAATACAGAAATAATTGCACACCCACCATATAAACATCATAGACAAAGGTTCCTACCAACTGCTTACCCCTCCAGAGCTCAGCTGAGAAACTGCTCAGGAGTCAGGAATGTCGGCATTAGGGGTTATCTCATAACTTGGGACATGAAATGTAACAAAAATACCAGAGCTTAAGACTTCCGTTCTGATAGTTTTCACTCTCTCTCTCTCTCTCCCTCCCTTCCTCCCTCCTTCCCTCCCTTTCTCCCTCCCTCTCTCTTTCTCTCTCTCATGTGTGCTTTTGAAAGTTTCTAGGTCCATATAGAATATTGATAAAAATAAAGTACATAATTAAAATCGATAGTAACAAATAGGAATCATAAATCACTCCTACGAAGCTGAGCGCTTCACCTTCAGCAGGTCACCACACAGACTGGACACAGCCATGCTCCAGTTCTCAAATGGTCAGTTGAGCAAACAGCATGCTTGAGGTCTGGAGCCATGGTTCTGGGGAAATTAAACAAGGACTCTTTTCCTGAGTTTATATTTCGACAGGCAATGCTGGTTCTTTATAAACACAATAAGGCAAGATTAAGGTGGAAATAAAAAGTGGGGTACAGCCAACTTCATACTTCCTTCCTTTGGTAAGTCCATGTTCCCTGTTATCTAAGCTTCTTTTTCTGTTGCTGTGATACAATGCTCTGACCAAAAAAAAAAAAAAAAAGTGTGAAAGGGGTTATCCCTGCTCAGAATTCAAAGTCACAGTCTGCTACTGCAAAGGGAGTCGTGGCTACAGGGGAGCTAGAGTAAGCTAGTCACTCTTGTATCTCGGTACTGCAGCAGACAATCACCTTCCTTTCTCTCCTTATGCCTCTGCCTAGGGAATGGTGCCGCCCACAGTACACAGGTCTTCCCATTTAAAGAATGTAATCAGAATGATCCTCCTCCAACATGCTGAGGGGCCCACCTCACTCGGGATTCTAGCATCTGTCAAGGGGCCAACACCAGCATATCTGCCAGATGGACAACAGGAGAGCTAAGAGCAGGAAAGCAAAAGTATCTTGTGAACTATGACCATAAAACCCTTCTCCTGAGGTTCATAAAGCTGAAGATCTTAGAAAGTTTTCTTAACTGGCTGTTGTATATTATGTAGAGATCAAAGTCCAAAGATGCAGAATGAAGTAATAATCATTAGAAGTAGGGCCAGGACCATAAACTAGGTACCTTGCCTGATTTCTTTCTTGAACTCTGTCTGGTGACATCTGTAACAGAGACTGCTCAATTTCCAGCCATCCAGACCCGAATAATCACACAGAAACTCTATTAATTCCAACCCTGTTTGGCCTATTAGCTCAGACTTCTTATTAAGTAACTCTTACATCTTAAATTAACTCATTTCTATTAATCTATGTATCACCACAAGGCTGTGGCCTACCAGGTAATGTTCTGGAGACTTTCTCCTTCAGCAGCTACATGGTGTCTCTTCAACTCCACCTACTCTTTCTATATATTCCTTCCAGCCTGGCTATATTCTGCCCTGCCATAGGCCAAACCAGCTTTTTTATTATCCAAAGGTAATAAAATAAATTCACAGCATACAGAGGGAATCCCACATCAGGCATCCTCTCTCTTTAATTGACATTCTTCCTCTCTGGTTCATAGCCAAAGATCTCGAGAAAAATTAACTATTCAGAACCCTAAAAATATATTTCTTAAAAAAAGCCAGATTTCTAAGATAAGTCAGTTTGAAATTTTTAACAAGCCAAAGAAAGCTTTAACAAGTTGAATAAATTGTCAAGTTATCCAGAACCCTGTGCCAATTCTGTGACTTTGTGTAGACAAAATACTTGTAAGTTCTGAAAGATTTATTCACTGAGCTATCTGACTTTGGAACACAGACTTCAATTACTGGAAGAAAATCTAGTCAGAATCTTATCTGAATTTCTTTCATACAGTACATACTCGCTCTCCTCTGGGAGAAAGCAAGGCTTGATAGTATTATGGGAATCCCCACTGCCTTCTGCTACATTGGTCTGCACACAATTCAATTTAGCAAATGTTTCAGGGGTGCCTCCTGTTCAGAGGGCACTAAGTGAACACCCACAGTGTGCAAAGCTATTGTCAAAGATGAAGTAAGAGGTTTCGCACCTCATAGAGCTCCCAGTCATACAGGGCTGTACCCAAGAAACAACCACAGACTGGATCAAGGTAAAGGAGTAGAAGAATAGTTTGGAGGTTGCTTAGTGGTTATGGCACAAGCCTTTAATCCCAGCACTTGGCAAGCAGAGAAGAACCTGGGCTGAAACACAGAGAAACCCTGTCTTGAAAAAAAAACAACAATAAATAAACACAAACAAACAAAAGAATGGTTTGGGAAACTGGAGATATGCTCAGCACACTGAATGCTCCTGAAGAGAACCCAGATAGGTTCCCGGCCCCACATGGTAGCTCACAACAATGGGTAATTTTAGTTCCTGAGGCTCCAGCGCCGTCTTCTGGTCTCTCTGAACACAAAGCACACACATGGCGCACATATGCACATGCAGGCAAAATACACATAACAAATAAAAATAAACAAATCTTTTTTTAAGTGCCCTGGAGGGCTGGTGGGGGAATAGCAAAGATTTCTACTCCTATTTATTTTCTCTGCCACCCAGTGCTGCCTATACCTCTTCTGCCTAGCAACTGTCCATTCAGCTTTTTAGTAAACCAGTAGGTGCCTTAGGCAGGCAAGGTGAAACAAATGTAACACATCTTTACATAATTAAATAGATGCGGCATAAACAAATGTAACACATCTGTACATCATTAACAAAGGCAGCATAAACAAATGTAACACATCTTTACATCGTTAAAATACTGCAGCATAAACAAATGTAACATGCCTCTACATAGTTAAAGCAGTATTCTGAAGCATAAACAAATGTAAGGCGTCTTTGCCCAGTTAAAGTAATATGCCACAACATTTAAGGGTCAGTTCTTCAGCGTCTGTGGATGGGAAGATAACAGTATCATCCAGAAGAACTGAAACACTAGAGATAAAACAGCATAAAAACTCGGTGCAGGGAGCATTAACTAGTAAGGATGAAGAGAAAGGCAAGAATTGGGGTGTGCCTGGGAGTTGAGGAAAAAGAAAGCCCATAAACAGAGGAAAGGAACAAAGGGGGCACTATGTTCAATGGCAGAAAAGATGGAAGGAAGGGGAGGTATTCTAGGAAGAATCCATGGTGCCAAATACAAAGGGAGTTCCTAGAATTGAAACATAACAAACAAGTTCCTAGATTTTGGTTAAGGAAGTAGAAAGTAGCTTTGTTGGAAGAGCAATATGAAACCAGATTGCAAAGGGATGAGAAGTGAGCGGGTAAGAAACAGAGGGGATGTCACCAAGGTAACTAAGGAGCAGCCTGGCACTCACATGTGTTCATATGTGCCATGCTTTCAGGCTCTGATTTGTAACAATAGCAGCAAAACTGAGGTCAGAGACAGGTTCACAGTCTCTCTTCCAGTGCAGCTGCGTGGCTACGTGGCCATCCTCACCTCCAGTGCAGCTACGTGGCCATCCTCACCTCCAGTGCAGCTACGTGGCCATC
>NC_022013.1:1161513-1178738 GCF_000317375.1 Microtus ochrogaster | reverse complement strand
TACGTGGCCATCCTCACCTCCAGTGCAGCTACGTGGCCATCCTTACCTCCAGTGCAGCTATGTGGCCATCCTTACCTCCAGTGCAGCTACGTGGCTACATGGCTCTTATCCTTGCAGCCACATTCTGTGGAAGCCAGATGAGGTCCTTCCCCATGTGGATGACAGTTTCATCATTCAGAGGGCTGAGGAGGCAACCAAGGGAGCATCTTCTACCTCATTTGGTTTTAATCCACAGTCAGCCTTCCATGATGGAGAAGTGGGAGGGAACTGGGAGAAGGGAGTGAAGAAATGGCCTTCTACTAGTCAGGGGTGGGGACCACAAATTAAAGTCAGACAAGGTCATGGCACTTAGGAAAGTAGACTTTCTTTGACTCCCACCCTCCACTCCAAGACATGGGGTTCCTGAAAGAAAAACACAAAATCCTGAACCTAGCTCTGATTATTTAATTTCTTTAATTAATGAGTTGGCTAGATTTATGCAAATGAAAATTGAAGATGGCACAAACCAGGAAGAGAGCCACTTGGAGCCCTGGACCTCAGAATCCCTCACCAGCCAGAGGATGATTGAAACTAATGAGATTAATTTTAATTAGAAAAATATAAAGCCCTGTCCTGAGGGTGAGGAAAAATACAGAAGAGAAACAAGATAACAATATTAAATCAACACAGGCATTAAAGAAAAATAGAAAAAAATAGAAAAAGAATTGCTGAATATCCTCTAAAACCCACAAAAAAGTTAGAATGAATATTACACATTTTAAGAGTAAACACTGAAAAATGGGAGCAGGATCAGGGGGATGGCTCAGTGGATAAGGGCACTTGCCTCCAGCACTGAAGACGTGAGTTCGATCCTAAGGACCATATGGTAGAAGAAGGGAATCGACTTCTGCAAATTGTCCTCTGACTTCAATATGTTCACCACAGCACACGACACACACACACACACACAAATAAGTAAATAAATTCATTTAATTTGTTTAATCTTGAAGCAATCTGTACCTTGCAATAAAAATGAGAATAAGCACTTTAAAAATCTGACAAGGAAACAGGAAAGAAGAAAATAATAAAACACATAGCTCAAGGCATCCGACTGTGTGCAGTTTAATAAATACAAATGAATAAAATTCAGAGAATCGCCTAACAGGCATGAAACCCTGGAACTCATCCCCAACACTGCAAAAACTGGGTTTGGAGGCTCACACCTGTAATCACCACACTAGGGAGGTAGAGGAAAAAGAATCCAAGGTTCAAGGTCATCCTTAGTTACAGACATACATACATATAGACAGATACCACAAATTAAGAATATCAAACTGCAATTTTAAAATAATCTGTATTTATTTACATTATAACATAAATATATCATTTTCTCCTTTTGTTTCCCTACCTCCAAACTCCAAGGTATTGCTCTTTCAAATTCATGGCCTCTTTTTCTTTAATAGTTGTTTACACATACACTCACACAGTGTGTGTGTGTGTCTGTGTGGGTGTGTGCATACACACATGACACACACATGCTTGTATAACTCCTAAATGCCTATGTGCAATGCTCTGTCTATATGGCTGACCATTTGGTATTGGTATGTTCTTCCCCCTTCAAGGGAAGACTGGCCCACTCTCAGTATTCCTTAGTTTCCTATAGTTCTTTGCATAGGGCTGAGCCCTGTGAGCTTTCTCTTGACCACTTGAGTATGTTTCTTGTTGCCGTCCCTGTTCAGCTCATGTTTGGGCAGTTATGTTGATGAGATTCGTGGGTGTAGCTTCCAACATGTCCAGAATACACCATCTCATAGTAACCCCACCCCGGTCATCTGGCTCTAACCGTCTTTCTGAACCCTCTTTTGCAATGATGCCTGAGTCTTATTGCTGGAGTTGTGTTAAAGATGCATCAGGTGGGACTAGGGTCCACAGTTCTACATTTTGATCAGTCATGATTTTCTATAACGATCTCCAACTGTTACAAAGAAAAGTTTCCTTGATGAGGGTTGAAAAGTACACATATCTGTGGATATAAGGACAAATATTGAGAATACAGTCAGGGATGATGCTAATCAAACTGAATTTTTAATGATCCAGCTATGTTGCTATACACAAGAAATGCCCTTAAAAATACAATAGCATATAAAAGCAAAGGTAAGTAAATTTTAAAATATGCAAGAAAAACTCTCAGCAAAAAAAAAATGTAATACTACAATGTTTTTACACAACAAAACATATTTTAAAGTAGAGAACACCAACAATAAAAATTAAGGCCACTACCTATTAATCAAGAAACAGTTAACAGTCATCAAATTGTACACAAAAGCATAGGTTAAAAGAGACCTAATTTAATAGTAGTTCATGAGGAAATAGTAGTTCTTTTCTTTGCTGTAAGTGTAGAGAGTACCAATGTGTCAGCAAGATTGCTTGAAGAGTCCCTGAAAATATTTGGTATGCATAGCAGGGTGAGTATAGACCTGCTTTCTCTGCTCCGAAAAAACTTGTGTGGCGTGGTGTGTTCTAGCCTGGGTGCGCCATATTGAGGCAGATTGTGTTCAACTGGAGGACTTTCAGTGAAGATCAAGAGGATCTACTTTTGAAAGGTTTGTTTGAGATGCAGTTGATGGGCAAGAAAGGAGGAGAGTGTAGGGGTAGATGTCAGCCAAAGTGAACAGAGAAGTAAGCATCCAAAGCCTGGAGTGGAGCAGATCTTACTACTGTCAGCATTTAGATGTTCAGTATATCTATGAAAATAACAGGCCACTTTCAGAGTGGAAGGATGGCTCAGTACATAAAGTATTGCTGTGAGATAATGCTCTTTTATGCTGTAATGATTTGTCACTCATACTAGTTTAATAAAATGCTGATTGGGCCAGGCAGCAATCATGCCCAAAGTGGCCCAGTATCTTAAAAGTTATTGACTGAAGGAGTTCCCACAACACCTCCCCTTTTGTCTAGATAAAAGAGTTATAAGCCTAATACAAAACTATTTACAATAAGAACAAATACCAAGTAAAAAAATTAGAATTACAACCAGCATAAACAATAGCAAGCAAGAAACATGATAAATGTTTCAATGGTTATCCTATCCTAAGGAGTATACATCTTGTATTAGAAATGGCTTGGCCAAGTCATAAGAAGAAAGTAACCACGACTATCTAGTCTTCAACTCCAGCAAAGACCTGAGAATGAAAATAATATTACCTCAGCAAACAGAAAGCAGAATAAAGCAACTTTCAAAAGGTGCAATAAATGACAGAGACAACTGGCTTTCTGAGCAATCACCCCAAGTCTTATTTGCAACATTGGAGCAACCAACTTTGGCTAAGGCAGTTTTCAGAGGCAAGAAAATTTTCAAAAACATCTTACCCTGTCTTGGCAAGGTTTGGCAGTCAATCCTCTTGTCTAGTTTGGACAATATGCATTTTGTCAGTAGTTGAGGCAGGGGCAGTTCTTTGCCCAAAGGCCAGTTTTGCCAAAAGGAAAACAAGCTCCAATTGGAGTGTCTTCAGTGCCCAACATTCTCCTGGGAATAGATCGGTGCTGCCTAGAGCAATCGTGTCTCAAGTCAACAGAATCTTAAGCTATTTAAATGCCATATTCTACAGTTCTTTGAAGTATTTGAAAATTATGTATCTATGTGGAATACATTCTCTATATATCTAAAGAACCTGATTAGTCTAACAATAATTTGACAAACATGGATGACTATTGACTTATAATTCTTAATACCTATATAGCTTAAAAGACTAAGGCTTTAATATTAAAATATTAAGCAAACTTTAAGCAATTATGCAGCAAATGAGGAAAATGACCTCAGAATGTAAACAATGTATAATATCTTGATCAGAGGTAGAAATGTGTAGTGCAATATGATAAATATATCCTAAAAATGCATCGATATATAAAATATCTTAAGCAAAGCTAGAAACATGCATGCATGCAATATAACAAAATAACTTTACATCAGTACACAAATATTGCAAACAGAAATTACCAGAAAAATATCCAACCCTAGCAGTAAGACCTGGCCCTTCTACTCAAAAACAAAATGGTTTATATTTCTGAGTTTCACAGTGTTTATCTATCATGTGGGGATGAGGGTTTCTGTGTTACAAACTTACTGTGAATATCAAATTAAATCATGTTGGTCATGTTTGGCACATGACTCAATAATGGCACAGCAACTGCTCAATAAAATGAACTATTACATCAGGTTGCAAGCTTTATAAGTGCAAGTACTTCTTACCTGTTCTTTACTTTAACAGAGCACCAAGCATACTACAACATCAACAGATTGATGAATAATGAATGGATATATGTTCATTAAGAAACCATAAGACTCAAGTAAGTGTATCCAGGGCCTATAGAGATGACTCTGATGTTAAGAGTCATGTGGCTGCTCTTGCAGAAGACCAAGCTCACTTCCCAAAATTAATATAGGGTGAATCGAACTGTCTGCAGCTCCACCTCTGGGGTTTCTGATGCTTCTAGCCTCTGCAGGTACCCGCTTACATTCACAAATCCACACTGAGACAAACACAGATGCACCATACATATAGAATTTGAAGTATGATATGTATTTTTTAATAAAAGATACCACAGTGAAGATAGACTCTCTCTCATTATGGCTAATGCTGGGGAAAACAGGTTAACTTCCTATATATGATCTTTGGTCCGCACCTTTCTTGCTCTGGCTCACAGCCAACTCTTTGAAAGCACAGTGATCACTCTCTGGACAACTGGGCCTGACGAGCCTTTCTGTGGAAGGAGGCTGTATGGAGCTCATTAGCTAGACAAAACCCTGTATTGTGGTGGGAGCCTTCTGAAGACTTGTTAGAGTTTCACTTGAAGATCCACAATTCAAATTTATACCAGAAGATATAAAAAAGAAGAAACGTAAATAATAATGGCAATTAATGTCCTTAACGAGATGTAAAATCTAACTACTTCCTTCCTATACCCCTCCTTCAACCACGTCAACTACACCTTGAACTTATTTGCATACAATTAATTTTTCATTACTGTAGAACCCTCCCAATTTGTATGCCTTATTATTACAGGAGTTTGCTACAGGTAAGAGAAAAATTAAGATTCCAAAACCCTGGGTCTTTAAATTTTATTATATTTGTGTGTTTCTCGTGCTTTTTCTGTGCTTTTTTTCTATTTTGCCTTATTATGCTTTGTTTTTATTTTATTTCATTTTATTATTATTTTATAGATACCTGTTTTCTAAGGAGAGAGAGAAAGAATGGTGTTGATTTGTGTAGGTGGGGAGTGGGGAGGATTTCAGGGGAACTGGGGAGGGGGCAATAGTGAGCCTATATTGTATGAAAGAAAATCTATTTTCAATTTTTAAAACATTACTATGAATTAATTATACACTATAATGGATTTCATTATGACACTTATATTTGTGAAATATATATTTATTATATTGTATATAACATTACATATATGTATTTCCCCTTCTACTTTCATATTTTGTTGTTTAGTAGCATGGTAGATTTGCTTATGACTACATATCAGAGTGTGGATGAAGTGTTATTTACAGGAGCATGGAAAACTTACCAGTGGCTACACAATTCAAGAAACTCTCTTCTTCCCTTAGCAATTGCTAACTGCGTACTAACTGCATACGGAGGGGGTGAGACTTCATGAGGTCCAGTTAACTGACTATAGAAAACCTAGGTAAGGTCAAGTCCATTTGGGGGTGATATGGGCACACAGACGAAGGGTTTGGTCCGACTGACTGAGGAGTCAGAGAGGTAGTACCTGGGAGCCATGAGGGAGAAGGAAATTCCGGACTGATTTTAAGTGACACTGAATGCCATAAGGAAACATGGGTTTTATCCAAATGGTACTTGTTTACAGACTAGTAACCAACCAATGCCTTCTTTCCTGAAGGACCATTGATCCCAGGACAAGCTATTTAGAGCCTTGTGCCATCCTGCCTAGAGATTCCACCAATGCATAGCACCTGCCTTCACCTGAAACTGCTGCTAGAGATGGCAAGAAAACGTTACAGAGGTTAAAGTGGAAAGACGGGATACGTAGGAAATTCAGTAGCCCAGACAAAGTGTGTGACCTTTTGCACTGCAATCATGTAGGCAGGAGACTTCACAGAAAACATGAGAAGACACGGATAGAACTCTTGTACCACACTTTGTTCCGAACAGAAACGCCCCACCCCACATGAAGATTCCTTAAGACTCAGAAAGGAAAAAAGGCTTATAAGCCTCAAGATGTGAACAAACTTACAAGCTCCTGAAACTTACAAGATTCACAGGCCTCCACCCCACCTTGGGCAACCACCACCTAAGGTTCTATGAGCAGGAACGAGCGTTCGGAGTGGAGACACTCTGACCTGCCCAGCTCTGCCTGGAGGTCCTGAGGGGTCGTGCGTTAACATTTAGGTTTGTACCATGAAGTAACTACCTCTGATGCGTCCGTTCTCCTGTGAGTAACCCTTCACCTGTGCTTTTGTAAGAGACCCCAGTGAAATCATTGGTTCTCCTCGTTTGACTCCTCTGTCATTGGTGATGAGCCTGGAGTGAGCAGACGCTGTTCCCAGGTTCCCAGGAGAGGCGTCACAAAGCCAGGGCGGCCTGAGAAAAGGTGACTGGAGAACAGATATATCTCCAGAGAAGGCCAGTGATGGGCTCCATCTCATTTCCTTCCCCCAAATCTCTGCTGTGTGATCTGGAGAGTAACACTCGGCTTTACTTCCTACGACACACTGGGGAGATAAAAACTGTCTACCCTGCACAACCGTTTTGAGGCTTTTTAATACTTCCTATAAATCACATAAAACTTCCTAGCATAGAATCTGTCATACAGTAAGCAGTCACAATGCATGATAAGGTTTTTATACAATTTTTAAAGCGTGGTTGTCAGGCTTTGTGTATGGGTATAGTTAACCAGCAGACTCGAGGTAAGAGAAATCCAAGATTGCCAATTACTTACAATAAAAATTTACCGTGCAGAAGTGGGGAGAGTAGTTAAAGTTTGAGACATCTTGAGTCAGAAGAACAGCGACTTCTAAGGCACAGCCTAGTAAAATGAGCTGGATGAAACATGCAGGCAAGTAGGAAGGCCTGGGGCTGAAGTTTCAAATTAACTAGGGGCTTGTGCTGCAAGGGAGGAAATTTTTAAACTCAAGTTCTTAAAAAGTAAGGAAAGCATCGTATTCCCCTAATGAAAACTTAGCACTGAGTTAATTATCTTAAACGCTTTACAATGTCCTGAAGGGCCCCGGTTCTCCCCGCCTCCCTGCCACCAGCCTAAATAAGTCCACTTCTCTACAGGGGTGGTATCTCCAGGGCTGCAGGCACTCCTGAGTCAGCTCCTGACAAGACAGCAAGGCCATGCTTTTCTTACCAGATATTCCCTAATCCATCTCTCCTCTCCAGTTGATTTGGGGTAAATTCTCTTCCCTGAGTCAGGCATTGTCGAAAAGAATTGAATTCCCTCCCATTGGCCCACCTAAATGCAGGTTTACTGAGCATTGCTGTGGATCGGGAGGGAGCAGACAGCAGACGGGATGGCTGCTGGGCATTAGGTCTCACCACTCAAGTGGTGGGCTGCGTCTTTCACCGTGCCATGCTTGGGATGAGCATTCTTTGCAGTCACATGACTCCAGCTGAAGGCAGCTGCCTTCTGGCTGCTGCCTCCCACCATTCTTTCCAGAACGGGGGTATCCCTGCCCTTCCAGGAAAGACAACTGTCACTCAGCTCCTCAAACCATCCAGGGCAATGCCGTGGCCACAGACTAATTAAATGAACCAAACCAAAATGAGTGGAGGCCACTCCTCACCCTCCACACATGCCACCTGCAGCCACTCCTGCCTTGGCTTTGTCTCCGAAGAGCCTAGAAGGATTGGTTCAGCTATGCAGACTGCCTGGCTGTCCTCTCCGGAGGCACACAGCAAGCAGGAGACTAGACTGCTAGATTGACTAGATGGACGGCAGATGGTAGCAAGGAGAGCCAACAGATGGTTAAAGATCATCTCGTTGCCAAGAGGAGCAGTCAACCCTGGTACGAGCAGAACACGGATCCTTTGTCTCACTGATGCATGTGACAAACTCACTTTTTGTCAGATATTCAATTCCTCCTCTTTCCTGGAGTCTTCCTGGTTTAATGGCTGACCGACCGGGAGAGGGCACCCAAGCATTAGCCAAGACAGCTGACCTCCCTCAGTCCTTGGGTAGGTCAGAGGGGAAAAGCCCACTTGAACTCAGACTTCTCACTCACTCTCTCCAAAGAGGACTGTCATAATAAATGAATCTAAAAAGGGCTGCAGTAATGATCACAATCCACTTACAAGGTCACCTAGAATTCTAACATTTACTTATATATTTTATGAAAATACAAAACTCTCTGTTAACTCTCTTTGTTATGGGCGAACTCTTCTTTATTTTTTATTGTCTTTATTGAGCTATTTATTTTTCTCCACTCCCCTCCTTTTCTCTCCCCTGCCCTTCTACCCTCTCCCAAAGTCCCCATGCTCCCAATTTACTCAAGAGATCTTGGTAACAGACACACTCTTAAAGAGATAGTTTGTTTTCAATGTTGGGGCCAGGAAGGTGGCTCCTTAGGTAAAACACTTGCCACGAGAGTGGAAGCCCTTAACTCAGAGCCTCAGAACTCAGGTGCATCTGTAATTGTAATCTCAAGGCTCCAAAGCAAGATGGAAGACAGACATGGGCATTCCCAGGAGCTCTTGAGCTACCTAGCCTGACATACTTAGCAGCAAACAAGAGCCCCATCTCAAACAAGGAAGGCAAGAACTGATGCCCAAGGTTGTTCTCTAACCTTCGTACACAACAATGCAACAAGATCCAACACTCACATGGACACACACACTCACACAAAGACAGAGAATAAGAAAGAGATTTAAAAAAAAAAAAGTATTGTAGCCCCTGATTCTGAAATTTTTTTCACAAGTTGTCCACAAGGAAAATGTTCAATCATTTTCTCCCTGGGCAGAACCCACATTTTGTAAAATGGTTGCCCTACAAATGACTTTCCCAGAGAGAATTAATTTCTTTTCTCGTCTTAATGATGAATTATCATACTTAGCTGGTATGAAATAAAAACCAGAAATAGCTATAGTGTAAATTTTTATTATACACTTTTAGAAACTTTCATTGAGGTGTGATCTACAAAAGACAAGCACACATACCAAAAACATATTGATAAATTTTCTTTATACACCAAACATACCCATCAAACCAGGAATCACTTGGTTTACAATTCCCCAAGCTTCCCTCTCAGCACCCTTTAAGGTTTACCCCCTCTCCTGACTTGCAGTTGCACCAAGTAGTTTCCTCTGTCTTTGGATTTCATGTAAATGACTTTTACAGTAAATTATATGTCTGGCTACATTCACTCAACATCAACCCAAACCGACATTTTGCATAAATGTCATTCTCAGGGCTTAATGCACATTCTATAGTGCAAATAAACTAGAATTTATTTTTCAGCCCTAATGTTGACAGACATTTAGGTCATTTCTCAGTGTTGGCTATTTCCAACAGCACCACTCTGATTTACTTGATACGTATCTTTGGGGGAATATATGTAAGTGTTTCTGTATCTACTACACACATGAAGTAGAGAAATTGCTGGGCTCTGGGGTATGTACTCGACTTTAGTGTATAGATTCTGACAAAGTGGTACCATTCAATTGCAGACATTTGAAATGTGGAAAATAGTTTATAGACCCCACTATGACCCTCTTGGATCCCTTAGCGGCCTGCAGATATCAGTTAAGAATTTTTGCTTACAGGAAACCCATTTGGTATAAACTTACTCCACTGAAAACTGCTAATACCATTACGTGTAGAACTTTGAAACTGATGAGCCCCTCTGTGATGGTTAATACTGGCTGTCAGATTGACTGGGATAAAGGATGACTATGATAAAACTCTTCCTGGGTAAGTCTGCAGAGGCTCTCACAAGAGCGGAAAGAACTGGAGCCAGCACGGCTGGAGTAAAGAAGACAGGACTCTGTCATGGGGCCTCTGAGGGCCTGACTAGAGCCAGGAGACAGGGGTGAGGTCATGGTTCTGCCAACCCTGCTCTTGCTCATCTCTCCTTCCCTCTCTCTCCTTCCTTCTCTCTTTTCTACTCCCCTCCTCTCTTTTTTCTTCCCTTTCTCTCCTCTCCACCCCCTATTCTGTCATCTTGGCTTTCCTCCCTCATTCTATTTTCACTCTCTCTCCCTCCCTTTCCTTTTTCCTTTTCTGTTCTTCCTCCCCCCTTCTTTTCTCTCTTCCTCCCCACCCCCACCTCTGAGGCATCAGTCCTCTGCCTTCCCACATCAGAGTCTCTGAAACTCCATTCTTTGTCCTTAGAATGGTCTACACTAGCCACATTCCTGAGGGTGGTGCGCTGTGCACACTTCTCTGCCTCTATAATTCTATATCCAGTTCCACTGTAAGTATCCTCTTGTGGACCCATATAAAGCCTGTGGGCCCAGGTGAAGCCATCACCAATTGCCTTGGGACATACACATAAAACCCAAGGTCCCACCCACCATAATTTATAACTCTTTCCTACTTGAATTCAAGATCAGCCATTTTTCTGCTTAGCGAGATTGAGCTCTTGTGAGGACCCAGTATTCCCATCACCTCATTTCAATAGATCATTGCTGTGAAATTTTGAACCCATAGGTTAGAACTAATACCTGCAGTTATTCACTAATGCACGAAGACAGCTGTTTACCCTGTCGAAAACCAGAGCTACAGACTATGGAAAATATTGCCCTGGAATCTGAGGGCCCATTGAGATGGTGATGACGCTCTTTCCAACTCCCCTGCTCTCATGCCAACACAAGATCAATGGGGAAGACACCCTACAGAGAGGCCCTCTGTCAACTTGCACACTCTGCTCTGCCAACTCAGCAAAGCCAAGAAGCAATGGTCCACTAATTGTGCTGTGTGGCCTCAGCCAGGAACTTCAAGCGACTTCCAAATCATTGCCAGAAAGAAGAGAGGGATTTTCTGGAAATTTCCCAGTTTAAAATCAGCATGGATCCACTGTTTTGTCTTTTTCTGGGAAATGTTCATTCCATGGGCATCAACTAACTATGATTTTCTTTCTTTACTAATTTCAGTCCCGATCAATACCTATAAGGTACAATGTAAAAACAGGAGGATAAAGTGTCAAAATGCAGCTTAGAAGTTTGGAATGTTCATCAGACCAACGAAGTAAACAGGATTTGTCTGACAGAAAATGACAAAACTGTGCCATCAAGACTGATCAACTAAAGAATATTAAAGCTGGCCTTGGCCACACCATTAAAGCTGACACTAAAAATAGCATTATAGAGGCTGGGGAGATGGCCTAGAGGGTAAAAGCACTGCTATGCATGCATAAGGAATCTGGCTATGAAAGCTAGGTGGGGCCATACATACACCTGTCATCCCAGCACTACTGGGAGTAGATAGGAGGATTTCTGGGCTTGCTAGATGGCAGTCCAGATCCAGATTCAGTAAGAGACCCTGTCTCAAAATAACACAGTAGAGAGTGATCAAGCAGGACACTTGTCTTCCTCTGGGTCCAGTTCATGCATTTCATTTGTACACATGTGTGTGTTGCACACACACACACACAGACATACACACAAAATAGGCCTGTGATACCTTCCCATGACTGATGCCTTTAATCTTAAGTCAACTACACCGACTCAACCACAAAACACAACCCAAGTGGCTCCTGGCCACGGACTTCAAACAAGCATTCTTCCCCTGCCCCCAGAGCATAACTTGCCTCTCTTCAGGGACTCAGCTTGGGGTTCCATTGAACTCTGCCATACACTTTCACCGATTATCCACAGCACTCGGTGCCAGAAAGTCCCACTGTGTTCACGTTAGAACAAATGAGGAGCCTGCACAGCAGAGGGATTATCGACGCCCATGCTTCCATTCTGAAACACTGAGTTAGAACTCCTTCGCAAGGTCTATAATGCAGCCCACAGTAGCCATGATGTCAAGTGAATTTCATAAAGATGGCAAAGGCCTCACTAGGGAGCCAGTAGTACAAGGCTGAGATCTTTGCCTGGAGAGTTTTACTTTGCTAGGCTGGCATAAAGAAATCCCTGTAGAACATTAGCTTCCTGTTCTGAAGGCTGGAAGTTTGAGACTTAAGCATCAGTGGAGTTGGTTTCTTCAGAGGTCTATCTCTTGTCTCTAAATGACTGCTTTCTTGGGTGGGAGTGTGTCTGAGTACCTACGTGACTGTGTATATTCTGATGTGTGTGTGTATGTGTGTTTGTGTGTGTGTGTGTGTGTGTGCGTGCGCACAAGCCTAGGGTCATCCTCAGGTGGACTTCTTCAGCACACTCTCCCCTTATTTTTGAGTCAGGGTCTTTCTCTTTTTACCTGGACCTCATCAAATTGGCTAGACTTGTTGACCAGCAAGTCCCAAAAGATCTTCCAGTCCCTACCTCCTCAGAGATAAAATTACAAGTCCCTTTTGAAAGATGTGAGTTATTAGGGATCCAATTCTGGCCCTCATGCTTGCAAAACAAGTCCTCAGCTGGCCAAGGACCCTAGATGATATTTTCCTCCCTGTGGTTATAAGGTCTTGCCTGTCTCTATGTCTGTGTCCCCATTTTCTCATCTCCTAAAGATACTGGTCATATTGAAGTGGGACTGTGTCCAGAGTCCTAATCATAACCAACCCAATCCACCTTAAAGAGTCTATGTCCCAAACATAACTGTAGATGGAGGTAGTGGCACTCCACTATGTGAACTTGCCAGAAACAATTGAGCCCCGACCAGGTCCTTCAGTGCAGTATGAGTCTCAGAAGGTAAGCATTCCATGGCTAGAATCTGTGTTCTTTTTAACCTCAGAGATGCTCAGTGCTGTGCATGGAGAAGTCACCACACAAGAGGAGAAGCACAGATATCCACAGAGGAAACCCTGGAGCTTGGGAGAGGCACTGAGGAAAGTCTGACCTCTGGCAAGATGTTAGCGTAAATTGACATAGCAGCTCAGCTCCTTTCAAAGAAGCAGATGGAAGGTGTCAAAGCCTGTATAGGAACCACAGAGAAGATCCAGAGAGGACCTGCATTCTGTGGATGAGGAATCGGGCCAGAAAAGCAAACAAGAATGCTTGATATTGATTGGCAACTTGACAGACAAACTTCTGGCACATACATGAAGGAATTTCAAGATTAGGTTCATTGAATCAGAAGGGATAGACTATTGTAGGAAGCATCACCCACAGGAGTGGGTCCTCAGCTGAATAAAAGCAGGGAAAGTGAGCTGAGCACCAGCGTTCATCTCTCTCTGCTTCCTGGCTGTGGATGTAGTTTGTCTAGAGGCCTCAAGCTCGTGACTTCTCCACCATGAAGGAATGGACTCTGAAGCTGTGACAAGTACAAATCTTTCCTTCCTTAAGCTGATTTCATCAGGAATTTGGTCACAGCAGTGAGAAAAGTGACTGATACAATGGAAGCCTGAATGGGAGCCTGAACTTAGAATGAAAGCCGTGGCAGTTACAGTGGTCACGCTGGAGAGCACTGTGGCATCTCGGGCCATTGCTCAAGTGGTAGTGGCCTTGCAGTGGCTTTTCAGAGGCTGCTGGGGTGGAGAGCCTTTGACTGAGTCCACTCCCCCCGGATCAAGCTCTGTGTGCTTATTATTGTATGGTACCCACTCGCCAGCCCTTAAGGACTGCATCACAGCCCATAAAAACAAAGGGCATGAATTCCACAAGCGAGAGTCTCTTTTTAATGTGAACTAGCGGCTGATATTTTCACACAAGGAAATTGCACATAAAAATCTACATTTGCATCTCTCTAGAGAAATGTGAAGATCCTTATGACACGGCACGGCAGCAGTTGGCTGGAGCTGAGACACAGTCTCTTTGATGGGATCACAGGCTCTCCATTCTGCTGTCCTACTTTCTCATTTAAGCTTCTGCATGGGACAGCAGAAATCTTAGCTTGAGGTCCTAAGTTCTGCACTTACTGCACCAAACTGGGGAGCCCAGTGGGGTGGGATCTGGTTTAACACCTATCTCAGTCCTGGCAGATGGTGTAATTGCCAACCCTGTTGTCGAGGGTCTGTTGTCACCAACGATTCCGTGTGGTATAATTCCTACTTGTGAGAGACAAGATATGCACAGATCTTCATTGCAGAAGCCTAAATGCAATAGAAAGATGGACATCCATTCATTTTGTAAGACACTGCAAAATTTTGCGGCTACAGTGATTGACGGGATATAGAAGCAGAGGCTCCATTTAGAGAGAAGGGGATCATACACAGGCCTTTCATTGCTCACTGTCACACAGGGTGTGAAAGGCTCTGCCTACAGCCTCAGATGTGAACCGAGGAGCTAGATCACCTCCTGAGTTTCAGTTGCAAAAAAATGGTAAGATATTGGGGGGTGGGAGTGTAAGATATGTGTGTGTGTGGTATGTGTGTGGTGTGTGTGTGTGTGTGTGGTATGTGTGTATGGGGTGTGTGTGGTATGTGGTGTTTATGTGTGGGGGGGGTGTTTATGTGTGTGTGTGTGGGTGTTTATGTGTGTGTGTGTGTTTGTGGTGTGGGGGGGTGTGTATGTGGTGTGGTATGTGTGTGCATGTGTGTGTGCACATTTATGTTTGCGTGTGAGCATGGCATGCCTATGCCACCACATGCATCAGAAGATTGCAGGACAAACTCAGGCATGGATCCTCATCTTCCACTTCGTTTGAGAGTCTCTTACTGTCCACTGTTGCATATGCCAGGGTAGCTGACCTCAAGTTTCCAGGAATTCTTCTGTTTCCAGTTCCCATCTCATCACTGGGATTACAGAAGTGCACTACGATGCCCAGGTTCGCATAGCTTCTGGGGATCTAGACTCAGGTTCTTGTGCTCGTGGGGCCACAACTTTACCCACTGAGACATGTCTCTAGCCCTAAGTCCTGAGATATTCTTTAAAAAGAGAACTTTGACCCCAAAGCCTGATGCCCTAGGTGGGACCAAGTACACAATAGCATTGAAAAGGAGTGCTTTACTTCCTTCTGAGTTGTTGGTCAGGGATGTCTAAAAGATTCCCAAAACAGAAAAAAAAAGATTCCCAAAACAGTACATGTTATTTCTATTGCCCTGCATTATCCCCCCCGCCCAGAGGGGAAGATAAGCATTTATTATTGAAAATTCGATGAACTTCAGAAGCAGGGCCTAGGGTTCCAGACTGGAACTCTCCTAAAATTCTTTTCTCTGGGACTTGCTTTCATGTACTAAAAGGCACCATGCAAGCTCCAAAAGGAGGAAAGGACGTAAAGGTCCTAAATATGAACCATATCAATGACCTGTGTGACATAATAACCTTAAACGTGCAATAAATAACACACACCTTGGTGGTAACCAACAGCTCTCTAGTTGAACTTAGGACCCACTCAACAAGAGGGAAATTATCCCAGGCACTGGAAGCCCAGCCAACACTCCAGGGCTAGTGAAGCCCAGAGATCTTGGAGGAGAATCTCCAACCACTACTCTACTGATCCAGAATAATCCCTAATTACACTCTAAATGTGGTCCTCATCCCTCAAAAGAGAAACTTCTCTTTGCAACAGATAGAGACCATTACAGAAAATTGCAACCAATCAAAAGGCAGAGTTGTGGAGCCCAGGACCAAGATACATGTCGGCAGTACAATCCCCACACCTAAGGCTCAGGGAACATGTTAGAAGAGGAGACAGAAGGAAAGTGAAAGCCAGATCAACAGGAAGTTTGTCATGAGATCATGTCTACCAGTAATATCAGAAGCTACGCCCGTAAAGTCTCACCAACATCATAGCCTGAACATGAGAGGAACAAGGATAACAACATACATGATAACATGGACAGAAGAAAGCCCAGAGGCCTCAACCCTGCTTAAAGAACTACAAGCAACTAAGGTATGCGGAGAGTGGGAGACATAGTCTACCTCAGAAAGACCACACTTTTTGGTTATCCGTATCAAAGGGTCAACGCTAAAAACATAAATACAGGTAACATTATTGTACTGGATTGTTTTGTGTCAACTTGATACAAGCTAAAGTCATCTCTGAGGAGGGACTCTTAACTAAGAAAATACCTTCATATGATTGAGCTGTAGGCAAGCCTGTAGGAAATTTTTGTAATTAGTGGTTAATAGGATAGGGCCCAGCCTGTTGTGGGTGTTGTCATCCCTGGGCTGGAAGTCCTGGGGTCTATAAGAAAGCAGGATGGGCAAGCCATTAGGAATAAACCATAAAGAGCAAGCCAGTAAGCAGCCTCTATGACTTCTGCATCAGGTCCTTCCCTCCAGGTTCCTGCCCTGTTTGAGTTCCTGTCCTAACTTCCTTCACTGATGGGCTATATTGTGTAAGGGAAAACCAAATAAACCCTTCCCTTCCCACATTGTTTTTGGTCATGGTGTTTCAACGCAGCGATAAAAACCCTAACTAAGACAATTATATAAACTGAGAAGGTTGTATCTATGTGTTTAGGGATTAACAAATAACATATATGTATATTTATTCATATATATAAACAATGAATTAGAAATAGAACAAGGAGGCATATATGGACAAGTTTAGAGGGAGGGAAAAAAGGGAAATGACGTGATTATATTGTAATCTCAAAAATAAAAGAAATAGTTTTTTTTAAAAAAGAGAAAGGTGTTTCAATGATGCAGCCTCACTGGGACAGGTAAAGGAATAGACCGCAGCGGTCAGCGCACAGTGGCCTGGTTACTTTCACACAATGACTCCATGCCTCTCAGACTGTGTGAATCTGGATATCTAGGCCCTTTGTAACTCCCTATGCCCCGTCTGTAAAAAGAAATCATGGTGTTTGCCATGTCTACAAGAACTAAACTGAAGGTGTGAGCACAGCAGCTCATGGTAAATACAGCTGCTCTCTGCGTCCGTGCATCTTTCACTCCGAGTCACCAGGCACAGGATAGAAGCATTCAGAAAGAGGTTAGAATGTAGCTCAGATGTAGCTCAGTTAGTAGAGGGCTTTCTTAAGGTGCTTAAAGGCCTAGGTGCCGTCTTCAGCAGCACACCAAGGGGACATGGTGATACACACTGGCATCCCAGCACTTGGGAGGCGGAGGGAGGGAGATCAACAACCTAATGTGATCCTTGGTAACATATGAGTTCAGGATCAGCCTGGGCTACATGAGATCCTGCATCAAAAAAGAGAGGGGGGGGAGAGAGAGAGAGAGAGAGAGAGAGAGAGAGAGAGAGAGAGAGAGAGAGAGAGAGAGAGAGAGAGA